>NW_026727935.1:0-29848 GCF_029784015.1 Lycium ferocissimum | reverse complement strand
CCCCGAAATTTACCTGGGCGAATCAACAAAAACAACATCAACAACCAACCTAGCAACATCAATAATTAATCCGGAAAGAATTCTAACATTAAATACTCTCTTTTACATCATTCAACAACATTCATAATATTCAATTCAATGGCTTACCTTCAAGCCAACATCGACGCTTATACATTCAATTAATAACCCGAACCCATACCAACAACATTCAAGATCATCTTAAACAATTCATACAACATTCCCGACAATCCAACAATTGCTCCAAGTTACCCGAAAACAGTCCCCAAACCCGAGAACACACTCCTCATTTCCAAATCATGATTTGCACCAACAATTCACATTCTAACAATGCTATTCTCATCAATATACAAATTACATTAAATGCACATGATTCTCCAAATCAGCCCATACAATTACAACATCAATCTTGAGTCATTACACTTTCATTTTGCAACATAGAATCCATAACGACGACGACTAAAATACTAACGACAATTGGTTCATCCTCAATCTACACAAAGGGGACCTATTCGGCCAACACCATACAAACACATATAGATGATTTTCATTCATTTCTCCCCTATACAACAATCACAACATGCTAACTAGACTTTAATTCATTGCTTCAACACAACACAACACACACACACTTACACGGCTATGCACTACACACACAACCTCAACTCCAACATGCCATATTTCATAAATGTCCTCCATTTTAACATACTATAGCATGCATACATCATTCATAACATATAAAACATGATCAAATCTTGCCTTTCTTCCTTCAACTTCACAACTAGCTAGGGTTTGCAATTGACACAACGAATGGTTTGATGACCCGAACAACACTTCCACGTTACTTAGGGACCTCAAATTAGTGGATTTGTATCAAGGAAATATTTTTAGGATGGCTTGAATTGGACTTCAATTTTTTGCTCCTTGGCCGAGAGCCTCTCTTTGTGCTTCTTCCACTTCTTATTTTTTTTCTAAGTGTTGTAATGTGGAAATGATGACTTAGTGATCATCTTTTAAGCTCCTAAGTGAATCATACATGTGTCCCTTGGCCCACACATGTGTTGGACCAATTAAAATTGTCCACAAATTGTGTGGGCCAACTCCCACACCACACGGCCAAAAGCAAGAAAAATGCATGATTTTCAACTTAATAATTCCAATTTTGGTCCCAAATTTTCCTAATTGTTCTATGCCAATAAATTCATGAACAAATTATATTCTCAAAACAAAATCAAAGGTCAAAAGTCCCGACTTTATATCCCGGAATGGTTTTGTCTCCAACTTATCATAGTTAATCCGGGTTGTCCCAATGCACAAAATACGGGACATAATAGATTGGTTGCTGAATTGTAATTTTGGGCTAGGCATATAAACAGGGGAGATGCTGCCCGATTTTATCGGCAGAATATAGAGTAGTTTGATTTGAAATTTGGAACAAGTGTACAATAAAGAGTCTAACGTTAGTGTGAATCCTTTTAAGTGTAGGCTTACGAGCTTGGACGAATAAGCATAGCTAATAAGAGGTGGAACAGGTATGTAAAGCTTACCCTTTCTTTCTTTTGGCATGTCTTAGAGGTAAGTAAGATATGATATGATATGATACGAGCCTTGGGGTAACTCTATTCTTACGATCCGAGCATGTCTACGATTCTTATTCACTTCTTGATGTTAGCATTCCTAATATAGTCGAGCTATGGTCCTTGTGTCTTTTGTATGATTGGATAGTAAATGTTGCATAAAGAGTTTTTGTTCCTAAAGAATTCTATGTCGAATAAAGTCCGTAACTTTCATAGACGGGCTCGGATCGCTTCGATAAGTTCGTAGAGGGTCCTAATGCCAATAAAGTCCATAACTTCCATAGGCGGGCTCGGATTGGTTTAATACATGTCTACGATCCCTCAAATTTCTCTTTAATGCAGTCCTAATGGTAGTTAGAACGGATTTAACATGACTATCGTTCGATACTCGAGCGTTATTTTGTCTACCTATCTATTGAGTCTTAAAAGTTGTTTTTTATGTATATGGTTTCTCACTACTCTGCTTGTGCGAGCTGTTATTACTTCTTTCACTGAGTCCCGGGCCAGGACACGCATTCGTGCACAACTCCACTGCATTATTCACCGAGTCCCTCACTAGAGGGCCGGGACACGCTATATATATGTATATGATGATATGATGATATGGGGATGGCGGCGGGATGGCATATGATGACTTCATTCACCGAGTCCCTCTACTAGAGAGGGCGGGACACGCTATATGTACATGTATATGATGATTTTGCTTACCGAGTCCCTCGGCTAGAGGGCGGACACGTTATACATCCATATGTACATGATGATTATTTATTTATGTTTCGAGAGGAAAGCCTTATGATTTTACTCGTACTCCTTATTCGGTATGATCTTGTTTCTTCGTGTTCATGCTTTACATGCTCGATACATATTCCGTACCGACCCCTTTCTTCGGGGTCGCGTTTCATGCCACGCGGTGTATACGGATGAGTAGAAGATGTTCCGGTGAATTGGCAAGCTCCGTTTCCTTCCGGAGGCCGCCGATTCGCAGTATCTATGTTATGGTATCTTGAGTTATGTTAGAGACTTTGTGTCACGACCCAACCCGTGGCGCGACTAATGCCGACCCACTGTGGCACCCGTACTCACCAAGATCCTAAACCAGAAATAGTGTATGAATAACTTATGCCATGTACGGATAATATATATACGAATAGTGGAACGTCGCCCGGGCCTGTCACAAATGTACGGATATACATATCGTTATCATAATCCCACAGATAATATCACAAATAAGCCGACAAGGCTATCATAGTATAGGGGGACGTCCAAATCACAGATTACACAGACACGACTGAACAGTGAATACCCATAACCCACACATATATGTCTACAGACCTCTAAGAGTCATAACAGAATCATATGACGGGACAGGGCCCGCCGTGCCCGTGGATACATATACATATGCATAATAACGAATCTAAATCAAAGTGCGAGGCTCCCGAGAACAAGGAGCGCTCCAAGTCGGTGAACGGAACCCTAAGCGGTGGATCATCCAAATGAGTGTCGTACCGCGCGGCATGAAACGCGACCCCAGAAGAAAGGGGGTCGATGCGGAATATGTCTTGAGTATGCAAAGCATGAAATATAGTAAACAGGATCATAGGCAAAACCAGAAGTACGGAAAGTAAATGCAATATTCAAAATATCAAAATGCTTACTTATAAAAATACAAATCATGCATAGGGCTCTTAGAACGGTGGTCGCCCGCCTGTCGTTGGCGCCACGCCACAGCATCACACCAGAAGGTTTCATATCTCCGTATCCCCGTCACATATCATAACACATCATAATAACACAGCATAACACCAAACGGAACCCGCCCTCTAGCGAGGAGCTCGGTGCACCGTAACACGCATCACACCGGAATATAACATAGTACGCACGATACATAACCGGCCGGGATCCGGTGAACGAGGTAATAACCATAAGCACGAGCGGAGTCGTGAGTAACCATATGCATAAAATCATAATCATAACTCATTAAATAAGTAAGAAATCCATATGCGGATGTCAAAGTAAAAATAGTGTTAAGTTTTTCCCGAAGGTCATTAAGGATAAGCATAGAAAAGCCGCGGGCCCCACGGACGGGTGCCAACCCCATCCGAGTCCGACTATGAGATTTGGGGGAATGTTATGTCTTAAGAAGTTAACTATTAGGTTTCGGGGCGATCCGAGCTCGTATGCAAAAGTTACGAGCGTTTGAAGTTCGGGACTTTTTTTGTAGCTAAATTCTTTCTAAGACTTTTGAAATTCAATCATTTGAAAATATCAAAACCTTAGTTAGGCTACACCAAAAGAGTAATTTTTCTTTGGAAGCGAATAAGATGCGTATATGAGCTCGGATCTCGAGAGTGGAGTCACCCCGAGGCTCGTATCACAACCTAATTAATGCTAGGACATGCCAAAAGAAAGAAGGGTTAAGCTTCACATACCTCGTCCGCTCTCAAGCTAAGTCAAGCCTCAAGTCTCGGGCGCTCCAAGATCTACATAACGCCAATATACCAAACATTAACCATAAGCATTTAGGCATTCAATTCCAAACGAACATTAAATTCTACAGAAATTTCGGCAGCATTTCCCCTGTAAATACAACACCCCGAGAATTCAACTCGGCCAAATTCAACAACAACCAAACCAACAACCAAGCTACGACATCAATAATCAATTCAAAGTGCATTTCAACATCAATAACTCTTTTCTACATAATTCGACAACATTTCATTTTTCGTTCAAACTAACCGTATACAATCGAACCAATACCAATACACACGCATTCAAGTGCTAATACAAAACCATTCAAACAAGATTCACGAACATCTCAACCAATCCACAAAGTGTTCAAACGGCCCAACCAATATACTACATAGCCCAAAGTCTTCCAAATTCAATCAAAACTACAACAATACATTTCTTCCTTCCAAATTCATAAATTACACCAACATTCCACACATTAACAACATCAACCACAATAATACAAAAACTATATTAAAAATTACACTATTTCTTCCAACGACCTACAAACAATTCCAACCTCCATTTAAACCATTAAACCATCATTTTCATTATGGAACCCATGCAACAACAACTAAAACATGCTAAATAAAATTAATTCTTCATTCCTACACACCATACACATACACGGCCACACACCCACTTCCATATTTCCATGAATTTCATCCATTTTCACTTACTACAACATGCACAACCCTTCATAACACATAAAAAGAGGATTAAAACTTACCTTCCTCACTTAGTTCTCCAACATGACTTGAGTTGAGAATTGCATGAACAAAGGCTTGGCTTGCCCTAACAATTATTCCATGTTGTTTAGCACCTTCCAATTAGTAGAAAAACTAGAAGAATAAATTTTTTTGATGAAGATTTTTGATCTTCTTTTTCTCTTCTTCATGGCCGAATATGGCCTAGATTTCTTTCTCCATGTTTCTTCAATTTTCTAGAAAATAAAATGTGAGGAAGATGACTTAATTGTCATCTTTTATTAGCACACATAAGTTGCACAAGTGGCCCTATGGCCCACATGCCTTGGCCGGCCACCCTTAGGCCCCCTCAAGAATTTTTTTTGTCACTTCTAGTCCCTAAAAATTGTAAAATGATCACATGCACACTCCATAGCTTGACTAGTCAAATTTGGCCAACCAAGGGTGGGTCCCACACCAAGCCACACGGCCAAACTTGGCCATTTCATGAAAATTACCAACTTTTCATAATTCACTTTTAACCCCAAATTTTCCTTAATATTCCATTCCAACAAAATAGCAAGCAACTTATGCCTTAAAATAAAATCGAAGGTCAAAAATCTCAACCTCGCATCCCGGACTAGTCTTGACCTTAACTTTTCACGATTAGCTCGGAATATACTAATGCACAAAAATGCGGGATATAACATCCTCCCCCCCTTTAGAACATTCGTCCTCGAATGTTAAACTAGTCGTATAGGGTCTTATAGGCACTTTGGGGGTCCATTTCATAGTTGTCACATACAGTTCATTACCCATTCAACATAACCCGTTAAAGAGTTCCAACGACTAGAAGATATAGGAAATACATAGGGATATTCATTTTTCATCCGTTCCTTATTATTGTTCCGTCACCATATCTTAACGGAAGCCACATCCTTAATACATAACATCCTCGCTTGCTGATCCAAGATATAATCATGGGTTGTTTCCCGTAAAATGATTTTTCTGTCACTTCGATATCATCTATAGGAGATACTCTAGAGGGGTCATCTGTACTCTTACGAAACATTGGTATGTGGGAGACTGGACGCGCGTCTCAAATTCGGGTGGTAGGTCTAACCCATAGGCAATCTTGCCTACTTTACAAACGATCTAATAAGATCCAACATACCTCGGACTGAGCTCTTCCTTTTTGCCAAATCTCACAACACCCTTCAAGGGTGACACTTCCAAAGATACCCAATCGTCGACCTGGAACTCTAGGTGTCGACGTCGAGTATCTGCATACGACTTCTGTTGCCTCCGAGCTGCTGATGACCGCTTTCGAATGGGTTTCACTTGTCAACTACTTACCGAGCTATCTCTATCTCCATTGATCTAGTTTCGCCCACATCGAATCAGCCAATTTGTGACCTGCTCCTTCTGCCGTACAAACCCTCACGCGGTTACCTGGACGCTCGAGTGGTAGCTATTTTTACAAGTGAACTCAACAAGTGGCATAAGATCGTCTTAGCTATATCTGAAATCAATAACGCAGACTAGTGACATATTCCTTCGCGTTTAAATGGTGCGCTCGATCTGTCCGTCAATCTGAGGGTGACATACAACATCGAGACTCACTTATGATTTTATCCCCTCGGAGCAAGCTTCGGGAGTTAGCTGTAAACCGAGCTCTTATGTACGAGGTCTTAGATGTGAGAGTATTATGAAGTCTCCTCACATAATTGCGCATGGCCTTCAACTGAATAAATGGTCTCGGATATGCTATTGTACTGGCTCCTGGCGGTTCAGTGGTCGGCGTCGTTAGTCTTTATGTGTTTGTCACCATTTTCTTTCACATTCCAATCACTTGCTTAACATGATTTTTGTCGCTAGTGAGTCTACTGGTTGCGTCTATACAAAATGGTCCTGCACCCTTCGCCATCCTTCACAGTACCGCTATACTAATGGCAGCTCGTAATTCGAGTTTAAACTAAGTTCTTGGACTCTTGTCACAACTATTCCTTTAACCTTTATGCCCCCAAATTTTATGGCACAACTCAAATGCTTAGGGCTGCGAAAATTCTTACTCTTTGACGATTTTCTTATAACATAAGTATGTGTGTTTCCGATTTCCTTATACTGGCAATCATTTCGAACTCTAGCTTCAGGCTAATAAATTTGTCTTTCAGGGCCGTGAGGACACCATAATCTCTTTCAAATCCAACATGTTCTCTCCTCCCCTTTTTTGTGGGAGGCCCTAACGCACCAATAGTTCTTCTTCTTTTTGCCCTCGGTCCTTATTCTTCGGGAGTTGGAAATTTCTTAGCACCGTTGCACGGCCTAGTTTTTCTTTCCTTTACATCTCATTTTTCGTTGTGGTCGTTTTTCTTTCGTTCCACTTATCGAGTCTATCTAATTCTACACAATCCTCTTTGGTGCCATACCACCACACCCTATCTTTCTCACATTTTTTTTCCAACTCGCGTCGTGCTTTACTCTTTTGCTTTTTCCGACATTTTGGTCACCTTACCCATCGTCTACTTATTTTCTTTCTTTCCCAGTCGTTTCTTGGAACTTCCCAAGCTCCGTCCGTAGCGATTTTTCCCAATTATCACTTGAACTTCCTTACCCTGTCTGATTAATGCCTTCCAATATGTCTCACATCGATTACTAGAATTCAACATAGCCATATAAGGGATATCATATTCATACGTATGCATAATTACTATCACCTTATTCATAAAATATTTCCAACACTATTCAGCTTACTCTGTTTCTAAAGCTGTACTGCACCTTCCTTCTTTTCACTTTGGTTCGATGCCCTCGTTCCGCACGACCTCTTAAGGTTTCTGCCCGTTCTGCAGACTCTAATGGTTCCTTTGATTGACCTAACTTTTTATCTTCTTCTTACGACTGGATTTGTAGGACTTCCAGAAAACTTCCCAGGGGGGGTCACCCATCCTAAAATTGCTCCCACTCCGGCACGCTTAACTTTGGAACTCTGATGAAATTCGATGCTCTACCGTTAATATGATCGCGTCAACCTCGCCACACGACCTTCAGCACATAATTTGGAGTAAGTTGAAGTCTGGGCAGATTTCGAAACGCCCCCATAACACATCTCCCGCCGGATTAAAAAGGGTCTCTTACTTCGACCCAATCATTACATAATACTCGTAGTTATTCCAAATTCTCAGTTAGGTAGCATTTATTTTGCAACGATGAGTGTCCAAAGTTCTCTTGGAATAATATTTCTATTTCAACCGGTACCATCCGCTTCTTTTGATGAAATTATATTACATCATCAGTTCCTTAAGCCTATCGTCTCTGTCGCTTAAAGATCCCATTGTTCCCTAGGTGAAGTCATCTGCACACAGTATCCCTCTGTGCTTTATGCCTTTCTATCCTTACGGGGTACCCAACATAAGCTTCCAACATACTCAGAACATACCAAACCCGTCTCAACAATGGTCTTGTCATATCGTCCGGTCGTCGTACTACCCCTTTAAAATCATGACCATGTATTCTCCTTGCGTTCCATATTCGTACTCATCTACTTATACCTGGTTTGGGTGCTTCCCTTAGGGTTTCCTTACCATATTTCCCCAATCTATGTCCATCCCTTTTTGGCGCACGAGGGGCTTATAACACCACTACGTTTTCGGAAAATTTTTCTCCTACATAATTCCTTTCCTATTTGCAAATCATATTCTCCACCACTATCCGCTCTTATGTTCTTATCATGCCAGTCGTTTCCTAGCACTCCCTCTACTTCATTATTCGTCTCTCTATAATCTGGTCTTTCAACATTCCGTCACTGACATTACTCGTGTTCACGGCTACACATGTCATCATTTATTCTTTGCACCACTATCTTTTACCCGCTTTTCTTTTTGTCTCTTTCTTCCAATTAACCCCTTCTCCCTTTGTGCTTACGACCGTTTCCGTTATCTCGTAGTCTCTATTCCGTATTTTCCTCTAAGAAAATTTCCTACATTCTTCCTCCTTTTCTCTCTCTCCTTTTTTTTTTTATCACTAGCTCACTTTCATACTTTAGTTACAGAAATCACGTCGTATTCTTTAGTCGCTTCCTCGCCAAACTGTACGCATTTTCATAATGATCCCTATTATATTCACGCAATATCCTGTTCACAATCAATCTTATAGTGTCACACTTTTTAACTTTTGGCCTTTCTGGTCAATCTTACTTTTAATATCTTACAAGTTGTTCTGTCAGTACGTGCATATTTGTCACATTTTTTTGACTCATCTCTTAATGTCACAAACCCTTTTCTGAATTCTTTTTATCATATCAACCTCCTAATTACCATTACCGCCAATTTCGTAGTTAACTTATTTTTTTCAAGGTCCACCGTACTTGCAACTTAGTCAAATTCTGTCTTTACTATTAACACGACCTTTCACGGCATATTACAAATCCTACTTCATTCTCGTTTTATTCTGGAAAAATTTCGGCGAGTTTCCTCTATATTTCTTACTATTGCAAAACTTGTACGCGAAATACCAACAATGCCTCACGGGGCCAACATATTTACATATATACACATCATATCACGCCCACACAGGGGCTCTAGTATCGACGATAGCATGAAAATGGTGAATTTACCTCGTATATCCATCTTGAAGCACTTTTTGTTGCGCTTTTACGTTTATTTTTCCCTTCTAAAATTTTTTGACTTTACATTTCGATACCTTATTCAACATATACCTCTCGTGCCGTTACTTACCTGCTTGCTTTGTAACCTTCAGTATCATCGTTCGCTTCCTTCTGTCAATGTCGCTCTTCTTAAGGAAATCAAGGGTTAGTGCGAGGAATCTCATTTCCTATGACTTGGCTCTATCGCACGATCTAAGACGAAACAAGGTCAACGATTCCTAAATGCCCCGCGACCTCTTGTTTATAAGTGTGGCCGGCTTCACACCATAAACGGGACTCGCCGGACACGGTCTGTAGACATTCCGAGGACAAATCGCTCTGATACCACTTTTGTCACGACCCAACCCCGTAGGCCGCGACTAGTGCCCGACCGGGGCACCGTACCTACCCAGTATCCTAAACCAGAAATAGTGTACGAATAACTTATGCCATGTACAGATAATATATATACAGAATAGTGGAACGTCGCCCCGGAGCTGTCACAAATGTACGGATATACATATCGTTATCATAATCCCACAGATAATATCACAAATAAGCCGACAAGGCTATCATAGTATAGGGGGACGTCCAAATCACAGATTACACAGACACGACTAAACAGTGAATACCCATAACCCACACATATATGTCTACAGACCTCTAAGAGTCATAACAGAATCATATGACGGGACAGGGCCCCGCCGTGCCCGTGGATACATATACGTATGCATAACAACAGAATCTGAATCGAAGTGCAGGCTCCAGAACAAGGGAGCGCTCCAAGCCAGCTGAACAGGATCCCTAAGCTGGTGGATCATCCAAATGAGTATCCGTACCGCGCGCGTGAAAACGCGCCCCCGAAGAAAGGGGGTCAGTACGGAATATGTACTGAGTATGCAAAGCATGAAATATAGTAAACAGGATCATAGGCAAAACCAGAAGTACGGAAAGTAAATGCAATATTCAAAATATCAAAATGCTTACTTATAAAAATACAAATCATGCATAGGGCTCTTAGAACGGTGGTCGCCGCCCGTCGTTGGCGCCACGCCACGCATCACACACGGAAGGTTTCATATCTCCGTATCCCCGTCACATATCATAACACATCATAATAACACGGCCATAACACCAAACGGAACCCGGCTCTCTAGCGAGGAGCTCGGTGCACCGTAACACAGCATCACACCGGAATATAACATAGTACGCACGATACATAACCGTCCCGGGATCCGGTGAACGAGGTAATAACCATAAGCATGAGCGGAGTCGTGAGTAACCATATGCATAAAATCATAATCATAACTCATTAAATAAGTAAGAAATCCATATGCGGATGTCAAAGTAAAAATAGTGTTAAGTTTTTCCTGAAGGTCATTAAGGATAAGCATTGAAAAGCCGCGGGCCCCACGGACGGGTGTCAACCCCATCCGAGTCCGACTACGAGAGTTGGGGGAATGTTATGTCTTAAGAAGTTACCTATTAGGTTTCGGGCGATCCGAGCATTTTATGCAAAAGTTACGAGCGTTTGAAGTTCGGGACTTTTTTTGTAGCTAAATTCTTTCTAAGACTTTCGAAATTCAATCATTTGAAAATATCAAAACGTCACGACCCAACCCCGTAGGCCGTGACTAGTGCCCGAGCTGGGCACCCGTACGTAACTAACACACAGTACCTCATATATTACACAAACCGGTAAGGTGATAATCTAAATATTTTAGAAAAATTTGTCCGAGTTTCCCTGTTTTTTTCTTACTATCCAAATCAAACGCACGCGGGCTAAACAAAAAACGGGGGACCATATATATATATATCAAAGCCGACAAGGCTATGGATGGCGCAACGCTTGCCCAAAAACATATACAAAAGCAAGCCGACAAGATCATGGGATGAAACACAACAACACAAACATACCGGCAAAAGGTTCACCCATAATTTTCTAGAAATTTCATATGACGGGGCCCCGCCGTACCCGCACGAATATATACAAGCATCGAACTAATTTATACCAAAAACATATGGGCCATAATACGAGCACTCCAAAGAGAAGAGGGTGTCCTAAGGCGGTGGATCACCGAAATCTTGATCCAAAAATTATTTTCTTGTGGTTTCCATATGAAACATGGTCCCTTTAAGAAAGGGGGGTCGCATTTAAATATGTGGAAGAATAAGCATTGAGTATAGTAAATAAATCGAGCCATAATCGAGGAAGTGAAGAAAGTAAGTGCGTATCCAAAATATCAAAATGTTTACTTTCAAAATACAAATCATATTTATGGTCGCCGCCCGTCGATGGCGCCATAAGGTTGGGTTTCAAATCTCCGTATCCTGTCACATCATAACACGGAATAACACCGAATATATGGAAGGTTCTGCATGGCTCGGTGAACCGTAACACGACATAACACGGGAGTATATCATAGTGCGCACAAATGCATCGGAATATGGTGTAGTTACGAGCGAGTAGTGCGGAAACCATATGCATATAAATAAATAAATAAATAAATAAGTAGATGATTACATAAATTTCTTTCAAACTCAATAGCCAAATATTTTTACAAACATCTGGATCAAAATAAGATTCGGGTCAATTGGAATTAGTATAAGAGAGTTACAACTTTCGAAGTACGGAATCTTTCGAAAATATTTCATAAGTTGTATTAGAAATTCGAGTACCATTTATATTGAGAAGCTTTCAAATAACCTTATGGAGCACTCCAAAGGGAGCTTTAGAATTATACGCACATATCCAAAATATACATATCCAAACTTTGGCCATATCAAATATTTTTTTTTCGGACATCATTGTGGATCACATATTCATACTAAGAAACTTGCGGATAACATTATGGATCAAATCAAATAGGGACTTTAAGACCATATTTTCGTACATCAAAGGCTTTAGTCTTCTCGTTTTCTTTCGAACAACATTCGAACATACAAATAAAATCTTTGAGCATCATAGAATATGTATCTAGCCATGTGAATAGCTTATGGAGGTCAAAGATGTTATCCATCCTAGTGGCTCTAAGAATAGGACTTTCTTTATAAGCATACATATACATTTTATTTCTTGCAAAAAAAAAAAAAGTCATGCCAAAAAGAAGGAACGGTAGGCTTAACAAAACTCGACCACTCGCCAACCCAATCCCGACTCAAGTCTCGGGCTCTCCAATATCTACATTAATATCATCAATTTCCAAAAATTAGCTACTAGTACTTAGAATTTTAATTCTAAGTAGTATTTGTCTATCGAAATTTCGGGCAAGATCTCCCCCGTAAAATTCAACATCCCCGAGAATTAAACTCGGCCAAATTCATCAACAACCATACCAACAACACCAACAACCATACCAATAACATCAATAATCAATTCACAACACACTCTAACATTAGTAATCTCCTTCCAACATAATTCACCAACATTCGATTCAACTACGAATTTCAAGCAAATCTCAAGGTTCACATATTCATTATTAACTCGAGATCGACCAAATACAATTTAAAGCATTTCATACAATTCTACAAAGTATACAAAAATCCCACCAAGACTAGAATTCATCCGAAATCTCCAACCTTCGTCACAACATTCACAACACATTTTTTTCCATCTTCCCACTTCACCAACAACAACCATAATTACACTTTAACAATTCTATTTCCATAATTTCGTAATCTATAGTAACATCACATACTTTCCGACAACAACCCAACAATAAATTTTCCATGCCAACTAGAACCATTAATCTTCCATTTACATCACAAGGCCACAACAACATGATTAACATACTAAACAATTCAATTCATCTTCTTTCACAAAAAAAAAAACTACACGGCCACAATACACCCACACACGCACACACGGCTCACACCACACACAACATCTCCATATTTTTCATTAAATTCTACTCACTACAACAATATAGATTTTCCATAAGAAAAGAGTAGAATTCTTACCTTTTCCAAATTCCCCACTTGAAAAAAAAAAAAAAACTTTCTTGCCTCAAAGTTTATACCACGTTGAAGAGGGTTCCGGGCTTAGTAGGAATTCACAAGAGATGAATTTTGAACCAAAGATTTGAGCTCCAAAATTATTATTTTTTTCTCCCAGCAGTTCGCCCGAATGGCCTTTTTTTTTTGCTCTCAATTTTTTTTGATCTTGAAACTTCTACTATGTTGAAGAAGACTAGTCCCCTTTCCTTTATAATACAAGGCCTTTAAAATTTTTATGGGCTTGGGCCCCTCTTTTTTCTCCACATGGCTGGCCAACACCAAAAATGGGCCTTTTGCATTATGTTTTTTTTTTCCCAATTCATTTAGGCCCAAATTGTTGCGGGTCTTATTTTTAAAATTTTCGAAACTAGTTTCTAGAATTTTCCATTTTGCCCTTGACCTTCCTCCATGTTTCCACATCAACAATTTCATGGTCAACACACATACCTTAAACAATCATCAAATTATGGCCTTATTTCTTACAAGTCGATTATTTCAATTTTCCGAATATGCGAAAATGGGATATAACATCCTCCCCCTTTAGAACATATATAATGTTAAATTAGCCTTATAAAACTTACAAGCATTTTTGGGGGAGGTTCTTCCTATGGGTGGCACATACAAATCATTCATTAATCAACATAACCAATTACAGAATTTAGATTACCTGTAGGCATAGGAAATAGGTGAGGGTACTTCTTTTTCATATCGTCCTCTGTTTTTCAGGTTACTTCTTCCCTATTATTGTTTCGCCACAAGACCTTAACATAAGGCATATCTTTGGTGCGCATTCTCCTCACTTGACGATCCAAAATAGATACATATATTCTCCGATATGGACGATTCGTACATGCAAGCGGATATCTTCTATGGGGAATATTCTGGAAGGATCACCAATACATTTACGGAGCATGGATACATGAAATACCGGATGTACCGCCTCCAGATCGGATGGTAAGTCTAGCGCGTAGGCGACCTCGCCTATTTTTCAAATAATCTGATAAGGCCCAATATATCGCGGACTGAGCTTTCCTTTTCTGCCGAATCTCATCACTCCTTTCATAGGCGACACTTTCGTAAATGATTTACGGTACCATTTTGAACTCTAAAGGTCGACGTCGTTTATCTGCATATGATTTCTATCGACTCTGAGCTGCTAATAGCCGTTCCCGAATGAGTTTTACCTTATCGACTGCTTGCTGGATCATATCTGGCCCGATCAACTTTGTTTCCCCCACATCGAACCTGTCACACCCCGATCTTTATCAGGGCGTGACGGGCACCTGACCCTCATCAGAGTCGAGCGGACCCTTAAACGTCAACTCAATTTTTTTTTTTAAAACAAGAATTTGTAAATGAAATATCAAAAACTATACGTAGCTCAAGGCATCCCAAAACATCTTATACATATATATATATACGACATCGGACAAGTTAACGGAAGAAGTTGCCACTACTTCTAACATACAATAATATAGTGACCGACAAGACCAAACGGTTTCCGACACCCACGTTGTTCGAGTTCTAAAGAGTATGACACCGTAAATATATACACAAAATTATACCAACACGAACGACCTCCGGAGCAAGAGAAGGCGTCCGACTCTCGATGCGGCCTTCCATAGCGGTAGTCATCGGGTCGCGTCCCCGAACACTCGCGGGCATGAAACGACTGCTCCCCGAAGAAAGGGGGGGTCGATAAAAGGTGTGCGAGTATGTAAATGTTTCGTGAAGCGTAAATCGAAAAGTACAACAGAAGCAAGTTTAGGTTACACGACATGAATTAAATATTTAAATAAAATAGTCCCTTCGGACGGCCGCCCCGCCTAATAATAATAACAATAATAGTAATAACCATAGTAACAACAATGATAATAATACTAGTAATCCCCTTCGGGTGTACCCCGTTCCGACATACGTCTATCCGGCCCGGCCGGACATGCGGTCCCGAGAATAAAATGATGGCCCCTTCGGGCATGCCGGTCCAACATACGTCTATCCCGGCCCCTTCGGACATGCGCCCCGGCATAATAATCCTAGCCCCGCCGGGCATGTCACTCGTGGCATACGGCTACCACACGGCCCCCGGGCATGCCACTCGTGACATAATACTAATCCTAGCCCCTTCGGGCATAATAATAATAGTAATAATAATAATAAAATCTCACACCCCGCCCGGAGTGGTTTTGGAAAATCGAATAATAAGATATCGCACTCCCTTCGGGAGTGGTTTTGAAAAGTTTTGTAAAATATCACACTCCTTCGGAGTGGTTTTGAAAAGTTTTATAAAATATCGCTTAATAGTTAGGGCAATAGCCAAAAGTTTTCCTTCAATTGTGGTACAAAAATAAGTCAAATAAAACGGTAGGCGGAGATCGGGAATAGCGGGTCCGCCCGAGTCAACGGAGGTGGCGTACTCGAATTACATATACTAAGCTTAATGGAGTCATTTATGGAAGTTTCAAGGCAATTCGATTACATTCCTGCAAGTTACGGACGTTTGAGCATTTTTCCAACAAGATATAAGGATTCTAGTTCAATCGCACTGAATGAATAGTGCTCCATTTCAGAATCGGATTTCGATGAACAGAATAACCCCCGAGGCTCAAATTCAAGCCTAGTACACCGAGGACATGCCAAAGGAAGGAGAGGATAGCTTCACATACCTTACGGATGTCTTACGCTCACTTAAATTCGAGATCCCGTTTCGTCCGGAATACGCAAATGGTCAAAGTTACCAAAGGTGAGTTTCAAGTTTTGCGAATTCAACTTAAGTCCATACTTGTCTACCAAAATTCCGGCAGCATCTCCCCTATAAATCTAACATCCCCGAGGATTAAACTCGGCAAAATACAACAACCAACCCAACAACAACATCAAGAACATCAACAACACCAATAAACACTACAAAACACATATGAACATAAATAGTCTTTCTTTCAACATAATACATCAACTTCCGTTCTAACTTCACACTTCTCATCCAATATCGACGTTTTCATATTTATCCACTAATTCAAGACCATTCAAATATATTTCAACACATTCCTCATTATTTTTCTAAATGCACAAGTTTTCCATCAAACCATAAGCCAACCCAACTTCCTACAATTTCAACCAAATTACAAAATTGCATTGTCATTTTCCAAATTCATCCACCACAACATTAATTCACTCCTTAGACCATCACTTCCATAATTATATAAAATCATATAGAAATCATATAATTTCCCATAGCGACATACATACCATTTCAACGCCAACTTGCGTCGCTAAGCCTTTATTTACGTCACAAGAGTCACAACAACACAACTAACAAGCTAAGTAAAATCAAATTCATCACTTCTCTATATCCTATGGCTCACGGCCACATCCATCTTCCACACACACATATGCCATGCACACACACGCCACACTTTTATAACTCTCGTCTAATTCTAATCATCATGACATATAAATTCATTCCATAACTTAAAACATGAAATTCATACCTTATTCTTCAAATTTCAACTTGCCGCAAACGTCGTTCTTTTGCTTAACTAATTATATCACGTCGAAGAGCGTCTTGAGCTTATTACTAATTCAAGAAGAACAAGATTTTTGGATGGGAATTGAAGGCTAGAAAAAAATTTCTTTCTTTCTTCTCTTTTCTTTTCCTTAGAGCCGAGAGCTCTTTTTTTTCTTTTCTTGATTTTTCCTTCACTTTCTTGAGTCTTCTATGAGTTCATGACTCATATATAGTCCCTTAAATTAATTTGCCACATGGAATTAATTTTCCATGGGCTTGGACTCATGTTGGCCGGCCACCTCCACATTTGGGCCTTATTCCCTTTATTTTTTTTTGGCCCAATTACTTGGTTAACTAATTGGTAATTCACAAAACTAATTTCCGAAATTCCAATTTTTGTCCTTAACCTTCCTCGATATTTCCGCGTCAATGTTTCCATAGTCGACATGTTCGTACTAGTAAGATCCAAATATGGCCTTATTTCTTACAAACCAAGATTATTCCTGACTTTCCAAATATGCAAAAATGTCGGATATAACAGAACCAACCAATCGGAGATCTGCACTTTCTACCATATAAGGCTTCATACGGTGCCGTTTGGATGCTGGAATGATAACTATTATTATAGGCAAATTCAATAAGCGGCAATTGATCATCCCAACTACCTCTGAAATTAATAACACAGGCACAGCATATCTTCCAGTATCTAAATAGTACGCTCGGCCTGTCCGTCGGACTGAGGATGAAATGTTGTGCTAAGACTCACCTGAGTCCCCAATCCTTCCTGAAATGACCTCCAAAAATTTGCTATAAACTGAGCACCTCTGTCGGTTATAATAGATATAGGAACCACAGCGACGTCCTACTAGCTCTTTAATATACAACCGGCATAATCCTCGGCCGAATAAGTGATCCCATTTGGAAGAGAATGGGCTGATTTTGTCAGCTTATCAACAATAACCCAAATAGAATCATACATGCGTGGAGCACGCGGTAAACCTTTAATGAAATCTATATTGATCATTTCCCATTTCCAAACTGGAACTTCCATTTCCTGGAACAACCCACCGGGCTTCTGATGCTCGATCTTAACTTGCTGGCAATTTGTGCACTGAGCAACGAACTCTGCAATATCTCTTTTCATACTATCCCACCATTATAAACATCTGAGATCATGGTACATTTTAGTGGATCCAGGGTGAACATAATACCGAACATAGTGCCTCCCCCATAACCTGACGCCGCAGTCCCGCAACATCAGGCACACATAACCTGCCTTCATATAATAATACCCCGTCAAGTGATATTTCAAACTGAGTCTTTTCCCTATTAAGGGCCACATCTCCGTACTGCACCAAGATAGGATCCTCGAATCGACGTCGTTTTACCTCTTACATTGTCGATGATTCGGCAACCTCTCGAACAGAAACCCCAACATTTCCAGAATTGGCCAAACGGACTCCAAGGCTGGCTAACTGGTGAATCTCATGGACTAATTCCCTCTTCTGTGGCTGCACACCGGTCAAACTGCCCATAGATTTGCGACTAAGTGCAGCTACTACAACATTAGCGTTTCCAGGATGATACAAAATATCGACATCATAATCTTTCAATAATTCAAGCCACTTTCTTTGCTACAAATTCAGTTCCTTTTGCTTAAAATATACTGAAGGCTTTTGTGGTTCGTATAGATATCAACATGGACACCATATAAGTAATACCGCCATATCTTAAAAGCATGAATCACCGCGGCTAATTTCAGATCATGGGTAGGACAATTTCTCTCGTGCGGTCGGAGCTGCCGGGAAGCATAGGCTATAACTCGACCATGCTGCATTAATACATAACCTATCCTAATACCGGGAGCATCACAATAAATAACACATCCATCTGACCCCTCTGGAAGAATAGAACCTGAGCCGTAATTAATTTTTCCTTCAACAACTGGAAGCTGCGTTCACAAGTATCGGTTCACTGAAATTTTTGCTACCTTATGAGTTAACTTTGTTAATGGTTCCGCAATAGAAGCAAAATTTTCCACAAATATCCTGTAATATCCGGCCAATCCCAGAAAACTGCGTACCTCCGTCGGTGTCGTAGGCCTAGGCCAATTCGTTACAGCTCCGATCTTTTGTGTGTCAATTGTTTCCATTTATACTTACTTTGCTTTCACCCGCTTTCCCCCTTTGGGGTTGTACTTATACTATATCCATGTCTTTTCTTTATAGTCTATAACTTGATTGTCTTCGCACAAGACCTTAACAAAATCACGAGGCGAATGAGAACTCTCGATTTTTTTTTTGTACAAAATCTTATTTGATGGCTGGCACTCAAGTAATGTAATTAATGTAGCAATTTATCCGAAGCCACGTTTCATTTATTACGATCAGTAATTTGCTAGTGCTTATAGTCGCTTCAAATTCTCTATTAGGTAGAACTTATATTCTAAAGATGAATGTCCCAAACTTTCGTATAACACCATCTTTATCCCAACGAATATCGTCTGTTTCTTCCGATAAATTCACAATACATCAGTTGTTTCGCAAATCCCCAATCCTTGTCCTTTAAAGATTTCACTATTCCCGAGGTGAAGTCGCATATACGCAGTACTCTTTTATGCCTCATACTCTTTCTCTCTCGTTGTATATCAAATGTTAACTCCTAACTTATCCAAAATCATGTCGAATTTGTCTTAATAGTGGTCTTGTCTTATTATCGTTTCCTCACACTACATCTTTAAGTCCATAACTATATGTTTCTCCTTTATATTCTATACTCATACTCAATTAATTACGTCCGTCTTGGGTACTTCCTTTAATATTTCCTTCATTTCTTCAGTCTAGGTCCATCTTTTATTTCGTGCACGAGGAATCTCATGATGTCCCCGCATCCTTCAGAAAACACAACTTCTACATAAGTCCTTTCTCATTTTTCAATTCGTATTCTGTCTATCTCTTTTTATTCTTATCACACCAGTCATTTCTGGTATTTGTTCTGTCTTGTTGCTCATCTCTTCCTAGATCGTCTTTAACACTTCACCAGCAACACATGAAATATGTGATCCTAGACAGCCCACAAGTTTAAGTTTTCATTTCATAAATTCCATCTCCGATTAGCCGACGAGAACGGATAAAATGTTACTATAAGGCATTCTTCAACCACCAACAGAGGAAAACTAGAGTCCGACAAGCACCACAGAACTTCTTAGTACTTAATTCACATAATCTATCTCCATATTTTTTGAGTCATGAGCGGATCGTTTAATTCCCAACTGTTTGTCATACGCTTTGTATTCTTCCAATAAGGTGAAATTAATCGCCGGACATTTTGCCCTTCAACATAGGCTTTTTCTAAAGCAAAATGTGGTTGGAACGTATTCTGGTCCGTTTAAAAGAATTCCGAATTCGCCGCTCATATATGCTTTCTCGAAATAAAAATTTGCCAAATAAGGATGATGCTTCTTACGAATGACATGGAAGGTATCTCTTAAACTTTAATCCAACATAATAGATTTACCCTATCGGTATCGACTTTTAAGACATATCAAGAACTTATATCTCATTCTCTTTCTCCAACATAGGCTTTATATATATATATACGGAAAATTTGGGCGACAATGCCTCACGGGGCCAACATATATACGTATATATATCATATCGTATCATAGCCACACGGGGCTAACAATTTCAAGTAAAAGTATAAAGATGTCGAGACTTACCTCACATGTCCAACTCAACCGCACCGTTACACTTTCCCCGTTTACTTTCCCTTTCAATCTTCAACTTTATATTTCCATCGCACCTCCAATACCTTACCCGACATACATCTTTCATACCATTGCTTAATCGTATCTTGTGTAGCTTCCAATATCATCGATCACTTTCTTCGGTCGATGCCGTTCTTGGTGAAAATCAAGGGTTAGTAAAAGAAATTTCATTTCCTATGGCTGGGCTTTATCGCACGATCTAAGATCCAAAGAAAAAGGTAACACCCTAAATGTCCTATAACCTCCTGTTTATAGATGTGGTGCACAACACACCGATAAGCAAGACTCTACTGGACACGGTCTGTAGACATTCCGAGGACGAACCGCTCTGATACCACTTCTGTCACGACCCAACCCCGTAGGCCGTGACTAGTGCCCGAGCTGGGCACCCGTACGTAACTAACTCACAGTACCTCATATATTACACAAACCGGTAAGGTGATAATCTAAATATTTTAGAAAAATTTGGGCAGAGTTTCCTCTGTTTTTCTTACTATCCAAATCAAACCTGCACGCAGGGAATACCAACAAAGGCCACACAGGGACCATATATATATATATCAAAGCCGACAAGGCTATCGGATGGCGCAACGGCCCAAAAACATATACAAAAGCAAGCCGACAAGGCTGCCACGGCGAATGGGATCGCCCCAAACACAACACATACAAACATACATGTACAGAATAGGCCTAACCCACATACCTGTCCACAGACCTCTAAACGGACGACGAATCATATGACGGGACGGGCCCCCGCCGTACCCCGTACGAATATATACAAATGCATCGAACGAATATATACCAAAAACATAGGCTCCGAATAATATGAGCACTCCAAACAGCGAAGAGGGTGTCCTAAATCGGTGGATCACCGATCGTGCGTGCGTGTACTGCGGCATGAAATGCGACCCCAAAGAAAGGGGGTCGGTACGAAATATGTGCCGAGCATGCAAAGCGAGAGTATAGTAAATAAATGAGCCATAATCGGTACGAGAAGTACGTAAAGTAAGTGCGTATCCAAAATATCAAAATGTTTACTTTCAAAATACAAATCATGCATAGGGCACGAAATATGGTCGCCCGCCCGTCGATGGCGCCATAACACAGCATAACACCAGAAGGTTTCAAATCTCCGTATCCCTGTCACACATCATAACACAGCATAACGCCATACACAGCATAACACCGAATATAAGCGGAACCCGGCCCTCTAGCGAGTGGCTCGGTGAACCGTAACACAGCATAACACCGGAGTATATCATAGTGCGCACGGCGACAGAACCGGCCCGGGATCCGGCGAACGATATCGTAGTAGTAGGCACGAGCAGAGTAGTGCGGAAACCATATGCATATAAATAAATAAATAAATAAGTAGATGATTAAATAAATTTCTTTCAAACTCAATAGCCAAATATTTTTACAAACATCTGAAGGCTCAAAATAAGATTCGGGTCAATTGGAATTAGTATAAGAGAGTTACAACTTTCGAAGTACGGAATCTTCTGAAAATATTTCATAAGTTGTACTTAGAAATTCGAGTACCATTTATATTGAGAAGCTTTCAAATAACCTTATGGAGCACTCCAAAGGGAGCTTTAGAATTATACGCACATATCCAAAATATACATATCCAAACTTTGGCCATATCAAATATTTTTTTTTCGGACATCATTGTGGATCACATATTCATACTAAGAAACTTGCGGATAACATTATGGATCAAATCAAATAGGGACTTTAAGACCATATTTTCGTACATCAAAGGCTTTAGTCTTCTCGTTTTCTTTCGAACAACATTCGAACATACAAATAAAATCTTTGAGCATCATAGAATATGTATCTAGCCATGTAGAATAGCTTATGGAGGTCAAAGATGTTAGCCATCCTAGTGGCTCTAAGAATAGGACTTTCTTTATAAGCATACATATGCATTTTATTTCTTGCAAAAAAAAAAAAAAGTCATGCCAAAAAGAAGGAACGGTAGGCTTTACATACCTCGATCCCTTACTAACAAAACTCGACCACTCGCCAACCCAATCCCGACTCAAGTCTCGGGCTCTCCAATATCTACATTAATATCATCAATTTCCAAAAATTAGCTACTAGTACTTAGAATTTTAATTCTAAGTAGTATTTGTCTATCGAAATTTCGGCAGCATCTCCCCTGTAAATTCAACATCCCCGAGAATTAAACTCGGCCAAATTCATCAACAACCATACCAACAACACCAACAACCATACCAATAACATCAATAATCAATTCACAACACACTCTAACATTAGTAATCTCCCTTCCAACATAATTCACCAACATTCGATTCAACTATGAATTTCAAGCAAATCTCAAGGTTCACATATTCATTATTAACTCGAGATCGACCAAATACAATTTAAAGCATTTCATACAATTCTACAAAGTATACAAAAATCCCACCAAGACTAGAATTCATCCGAAATCTCCAACCTTCGTCACAACATTCACAACACATTTTTTTCCATCTTCCCACTTCACCAACAACAACCATAATTACACTTTAACAATTCTATTTCCATAATTTCGTAATCTATAGTAACATCACATACTTTCCGACAACAACCCAACAACAAATTTTCCATGCCAACTAGAACCATTAATCTTCCATTTACATCACAAGGCCACAACAACATGATTAACATACTAAACAATTCAATTCATCTTCTTTCACAAAAAAAAATACTACACGGCCACAATACACCCACACACGGCTAACACCACACACAACATCTCCATATTTTTCATTAAATTCTACTCACTACAACAATAAAGATTTTCCATAAGAAAAGAGTAGAATTCTTACCTTTTCCAAATTCCCCACTTGAAAAAAAAAATACTTTCTTGCCTCAAAGTTTATACCACGTTGAAGAGGGTTCCGGGCTTAGTAGGAATTCACAAGAGATGAATTTTGAACCAAAGATTTGAGCTCCAAATTTTATTTTATTTTTCTCCCAGCAGTTCGGCCGAATGGCCTTTTTTTTTTGCTCTCAATTTTTTTTGATCTTGAAACTTCTACTATGTTGAAGAAGACTAGTCCCCTTTCCTTTATAATACAAGGCCTTTAAAATTTTTATGGGCTTGGGCCCCTCTTTTTCTCCACATGGCCGGCCAACACCAAAAAAAATGGGCCTTTTGCATTATGTTTTTTTTTCCCAATTCATTTAGGCCCAAATTGTTGCGGGTCTTATTTTTAAAATTTTCCGAAACTAGTTTCTAGAATTTCCCATTTTGCCCTTGACCTTCCTCCATGTTTCCACATCAACAATTTCATGGTCAACACACATACCTTAAACAATCATCAAATTATGGCCTTATTTCTTACAAGTCAGAATTATTTCGAATTTTCCGAATATGCGAAAATGCGGGATATAACATCAACCTTAGTTAGGCTACACCAAAAGAGTAATTTTTTTTTGGAAGCGAATAAGATGCGTATATGAGCTCGGATCTCGAGAGTGGAGTCACCCCGAGGCTCGTATCACAACCTAATTAATGCTAGGACATGCCAAAAGAAAGAAGGGTTAAGCTTCACATACCTCGTCCGCTCTCAAGCTAAGTCAAGCCTCAAGTCTCAGGCGCTCCAAGATCTACATAACGCCAACATACCAAACATTAACCATAAGCATTTAGGCATTCAATTCCAAACGAACATTAAATTCTACCGAAATTTCGGCAGCATTTCCCCTGTAAATACAACACCCCGAGAATTCAACTCGGCCAAATTCAACAACAACCAAACCAACAACCAAGCTACGACATCAATAATCAATTCAAAGTGCATTTCAACATCAATAACTCTTTTCTACATAATTCGACAACATTTCATTTTTCGTTCAAACTAATCGTATACAATCGAACCAATACCAATACACACGCATTCAAGTGCTAATACAAAACCATTCAAACAAGATTCACGAACATCTCAACCAATCCACAAAGTGTTCAAACGGCCCAACCAATATACTACATAGCCCAAAGTCTTCCAAATTTAATCAAAACTACAACAATACATTTCTTCCTTCCAAATTCATAAATTACACCAACATTCCACACATTAACAACATCAACCACAATAATACAAAAACTATATTAAAAATTACACTATTTCTTCCAACGACCTACAAACAATTCCAACCTCCATTTAAACCATTAAACTATCATTTTCATTATGGAACCCATGCAACAACAACTAAAACATGCTAAATAAAATTAATTCTTCATTCCTACACACATACACATACACGGCCACACACCCACTTCCATATTTCCATGAATTTCATCCATTTTCACTTACTACAACATGCACAACCCTTCATAACACATAAAAAGAGGATTAAAACTTACCTTCCTCACTTAGTTCTCCAACATGACTTGAGTTGAGAATTGAATGAACAAAGTCTTGGCTTGCCCTAACAATTATTCCGTGTTGTTTAGCACCTTCCAATTAGTAGAAAAACTAGAAGAATAAATTTTTTTGATGAAGCTTTTTGATCTTCTTTTTCTCTTCTTCATGGCCGAATATGGCCTAGATTTCTTTCTCCATGTTTCTTCAATTTTCTAGAAAATAAAATGTGAGGAAGATGACTTAATTGTCATCTTTTATTAGCACACATAAGTTGCACAAGTGGCCCTATGGCCCACATGCCTTGGCCGGCCAACCTTAGGCCCCCTCAAGAATTTTTTTTGTCACTTCTAGTCCCTAAAAATTGTAAAATGATCACATGCACACTCCATAGCTTGACTAGTCAAATTTGGCCAACCAAGGGTGGGTCCCACACCAAGCCACAAGGCCAAACTTGGCCATTTCATGAAAATTACCAACTTTTCATAATTCACTTTTAACCCCAAATTTTCCTTAATATTCCATTCTAACAAAATAGCAAGCAACTTATGCCTTAAAATAAAATCAAAGGTCAAAAATCTCAACCTCGCATCCCGGACTAGTCTTGACCTTAACTTTTCACGATTAGCTCGGAACATACTAATGCACAAAAATGCGGGATATAACACTTTGCGGACAGAGTCACGTATATAGCATGTTAGTCTCATAAGCGGCTCTGTAAGCGATGTATCATTATGCATTATGTTATAGATTTCATATGATTACAGATTTTACTTGATTTGAGAAAGACGAAAAGCATGTTGTTCTTTGAAAAGCTTCCATTATGCATTCATTTCATGATTTAAGAGTCCAGTAAGATTATGAGTATCACGAGGATCAGCGGGTTCGCTCGGCCCTAAGTAAGGGTCGGGTGCCCATCATGCCCCATCAAGTAGGGGTGTGACAACCAACCTTACGTCACTCCGATAGAAACATAACTTTCCTTGGGCTCTCCTGCATGCTGCTTATATGATATATATATATATATATATATATATATATATATATATATATGTAAAAATAGGGAAAAAGGGCGAGGCGCTATAGACGCATGGCCACCTGATCAGTTGGTATAATATGACATGATATCATCCCGGACGCGGGACATATATGGTTAAATGGATCGGAGCCGATGCCTCGGCAATATGATATGTTCTATTTTATGTATACATGAACAAGAAATATTTTTCAAAGAAAGCTAAGCATGCATGGCATCCGCCCTAAGAGGCACTCATATGTACAAGTCACCTTTTTATCTTACGATATGCTCTATATTTCCAATCTGTTATTATTCATGCTTTTTATCCCTTACTATGTTATTGTTCATGGCTTACATACTCGGTACATTGCTCGTACTGACGTCCCTTCTTGTGGACGCTGCGTTCATGCCCGCAGGTAAACAGGTAGACGCGTCTAATCCCTAGGAGCTCTACCAACGGCACATTTAGAGCGCTCCAGTTGTTCCGGAGCTTCAGTTTATCGGTACTACTTTTGTGTACATATTTGGGCACGGTAGAACCTAGCCCCTCCTTGTGAATATATGTATCTTATCTAGAGGCTCGTAGACAGACGTGTACAGTCAGATGTTTCCCAATCTTATTCGCCCTTGTTGTTGTATAATATGTTAGTAAAGCTTATTTACATTTGTTTACGAGTATGCTATTGATGACTGTGTTGAGTAGAATATGACTGTATCATCCATATGGCCCACTCAGTAGTAAGAATAGAATGCGAGATAAGAGGTGCCCGGTATAGTAGTATCGGGTACCCGTCACGGCCTCTAGTGGGGTCGTGACAAAAGTGGTATCAGAGCAGTTCGTCCTAGGGGTGTCTACTATTTTTGTCCTTCTTCTTTTTATGATAGGAGTCTCATTCTTTATGGGTGTGAAGTGCGCCACACTTATAAAAAGGAGGCTGCAGGGCATTTAGGAATAACTGACGTTCTTTGTACTCTAGATCGTGCGATAGAGCCATGTTACCAGGATTCCCTATTCTTTACTTAATTGTGTGTTATGATTTCAGCAATGCCTGTGAAGAGAAAAGCTACGGCGGCCCTAAAGGGCAAGACGGTGACTGGAAGAAGAATTGAACGGGAGCCACCGGTGGAGGTAGAAAAGGGCGAGTCTCATAACGAAGTCCCTCCTCGGACTTCTCATGATCCACCGTGTCGGCGAGCGGAAAGAGTTTCGGCTCCAATTCCCATGCCCTTGCATCTCCGTAAAGGTTCCAACGCCGGCGGCTCGGGCTAGCAAATAATAGAAGCTGTTTCGATTAATTGTAGAAATCGTGATTTCCGGTTGGTTCTTGCTAAATCGCAAGCTCGGCGGCAAGTTGCGGGCCAAGGTGACAGGGCGGTGAGTGCAAGAGCCCATGATTTTATCAGTCTAAATCCTCCAGAGTTTTATAGGTCGAAACCCAATGAAGACCCGCAAGGCTTCATGGTTTTAAGACGAGATGCGAGGACCACGCGGATAATGCATGCTTCGAATATGGAGTCGGTGAGAGTTGACTTCGTATAGATTGCGGGATATAGGCTGTCCCGGTGGTATAATGCTTGGATATCTTGAGGGAGCAAATGCACCTCCCAGGTTTAAGAGTTCACGAAAATTCTGCGACATTACTTACCACCGGAGGTTTGACGGGCCGAGCCTAAAGCACGAATCTCGAGCGAGGGGATTATGAGCGCTTGGAATATAGTCTCCGTTTTAATTCTTTAGCCAGGTATGCCCCAGCCATGGTGGCTGACATGAGGGATCGTGTGCATCGATTCGTGAGTGGGTTGTGTTATACCCCGTACTTTGTACGTTGGAATATTCTAAGTCGGTTGCGACAAGTTAAGGATAAGGTTGCAATTTTTTCCGATTTTGTTAAAAGTACATAAGTTGCATATTCATCTTTTTATTGGTATGGAATGTTAAGGGTAAATTTGGAATAAGAAAAATTTGGGACCAAAAGATGAATTATGGAAAGCTAGACATTTCATGAAAATTTGAGGCCAAAAGTGAAGTTGTGGAAACTTAAAATTCATGAAAAGAAAAGTCATGTGGCCATGCACATGACTTGTGGGCCATAGGGTCACATGTGCAAATTATATATGTAGAGAAAGATGACTAATTTAAGTCATCTTCACCATTTCTTCTCCTAGAAATTTCAAGAAACATCAAGAGAAAGAAAAAAAAAAAAGAAGGAGAAAAACGGCCAAGCTGGCCGAAACTTGCCCATGAAATTGATCATGAAAAATTGTTTGCTTCAAGCTTTTCTACTAATTGGAAGGTCCTCATCAACGTGGAGTAGTTGTTGGAACGAGAAAACCGCTTGTTGTCGCAATTTACCAATTCTAGCCGAGGGAGAAGTTAAGTGGAAGGTAAGATTTAATCATCTTTACATGTTTAATAGGTGTTTGTGCATGTTGTAGTAAGTGGAAATGGATAAAATTCATGGAAATATGGAAGTTGGTATGTGGCCGTGTATATGTGTTGTTTGTAGAATATGATGAACTAATTTTATTTAGTATATTTTGGTTGTTGTTGTCATGGATTATGTGATGAGAATGAAGGTATTGAATGATTCGAGTTGAATTTGTAATTGTTGTGTTGTGGCCGTGTATGTGTGGTGTAAGGTAGAAGTGAAGAACTAATTTCATTTGGTATGTTTAGGATGTTGTGTTGTAGATTCTATGTTGTAAAATGAAGGCTTAATGGTTCAAAGTGAAGTTGAAATCATGTGGGCTGTTTTGGAACCTAATGTGATCTTAATATGGTTTCTTGTATTTTTGAGATTAATGTTGTTGAAGTATGGATTGTTAGTATGGTTTATGAATTTGGAAGAAAAGAAATGTGTTGTTGATATTTCTTTGGACTTGGAAGGTTTCGGGTTGCCTTATGTTTTGGTTGAGTTGTTTTAAATAATTTTGTGGATTGTTGGAAATGTTATTGAATCATGTTTGAATGGTTTTGGATTGGTATTTGAACGCGTGGGCAATGATGTTGGGTTGATTATATATGTTGATTTGAACGTAATTGGAATGCCGTCGCATTGTGCGAAAAGAGGTTGTTGATGTTAAAGTGCATTTTGAATTAATGGTTGATGTTTTTAGAATGTTTGTTGGTATTGTTGTTGATGAATTTGGCCGAGTTAAATTCTCGGGGTGTTGAATTTACAGGGGAAATGCTTTGCCCAAATTTTTTGTAAATAAAGTGCGAGCTTAAAATGGGTTTCCGAGGTGCCTATGACTAATGTTTGGTGTCTAATGACGTGTTGTAGATTTTGAGAAGCCGAGACTTGAGTTTGGATTAGCTTAGGAAGCAATCAAGGTATGTAAAGCTTACCTTTCCTTCTTTTGGCATGTCTTAGATATGGCTAGGTTGTGATATGTTATGAGCTTCGGGGGTAATTCTATTCTTAAAAATCCGAGCACGTTTATGAGTCGTATTTGCTTTTGATGTTGGCATCCTTATATGGTCAAGCTATGGTTTATACGTCTTTTGTATGACTAAGTTTCAAAAGTTGCATAAAAGTTTGGTTTTTAAAAGAGTTTTGTTCCTAAATGATTCCGAAAACTACGAAAGTCCGTGGCCACACCCCAACCTTCGTCGGGCGTGGCGGGCACCCGACTCTCATCGGTCGGCGAACCCTTAAACGTCGACTCAAATTTTTTTTCCTTAAAACGAGAATTGAAAATTGTAAATGAAATACCAAAATCGACACGTAGCTCGAGGCATCTCAAAACATG
>NW_026727934.1:0-53213 GCF_029784015.1 Lycium ferocissimum | reverse complement strand
AAGACATCCAAACAATTCATACAACTTTTCCCAAAACCCAAATTTTTTTCCAATTCACCGAAAACAGCCCCAAACCCGAGAGCCTCATTTAAACCATTCCTCACTTTCAAATCATGATTTGTATCCACAATTCACATTCTAACGATGCTATTCTCATCAATATATAATTTACATTAAATATACAAAAATCTCCAAATCAGTCCGCAACAATCACAATATCATTTTGAGTCACTAAACATTCATTTCCAACATAGAATTCATAGCGACGACGACTAAAACATTAAGCGATATCGATTCGTTCATTGTCATATAATATGACCCATTTCGACCAACACTACACATATACATATATGGATGATTCTCAATCGTTCTTCACCTTACAATGATCATAATAAACTAACTAGGCATTAATTCATAACTTCAACACAACACAACACAACAACCACCCATTTGCACGGCTCCAACACCACACACACAACTCACTTCCAACATTCCATATTTCATGATTTTCCTCCATTATAACATACTACAACAAGCATAACAACCTTTATAACATACAAAACATAATGAATTTTTACCTTTCTTCTTCAACTTTCCAATAGCCTAGGTTTCAATGGATGAAAAAATAATAGGTTGATCGCCTCAACGACACCTCCACGTTACTTAGAACCTCAATATAGTAGGTTTACACCAAGGAACAAATTTTTGAAGAGCTTGAAATGGGGATTTTTTTATGGCTGGCGAAACGAGAAATTTTGTGGGTGTTCTTCAATCTCCAATTTTTTTTTCTAAGTGTTATGGATGAAATGAAAATGAAGTGGTCATCTTTTGATACTTAAATGAATTGTACACTTGCCCCTTGGCCCACACTAATGTGTTGTCCCAATTAAAAGATGACACAAGAATTGTGTGGGCCACTCCACATTACACGGCACCAATGGAAATGGATGACTTTTTTTCAACTTCCAATTTTATCACTTTTGGTCCCAAATTTTCCTAATTGTTCCATGCCAACAAATTCATGCACAACTTATAACTCAAAAAAAAATCGAAGGTCAAAAATCCCGACTTTGTATCCCGGAATAGTTTTGTCCTTAACTTATCATAATTAATCCGGATTGTTCCAATGTACAAAAATACGGGTTCTAACAGTTTCCTCGAGAATATACCAAAATGTCATCGATGAACAAGATCACAAATAGATCTAGAAAAGGCCTGAATACATTATTCATCAAATTCATAAACACTGCCAGAGCGTTAGTCAACCCAAATGACATCACCCGAAATTTATAATGGCTATATCTAGTTTTGAAAATCATTTTTGGAATGTCTTTTTCCTTGACTCTCACTTGGTGATATCCCGATCTCAGATCAATCTTTGGAAACCACCTGGCACCTTGCAATTGGTCAAACAAATCGTCGATTCTCGAAAGTGGATATTTATTCTTGATTGTCACCTTGTTCAATTGTCGATAGTCAATGCACATTCGTAAGGACCCATCTTTCTTTCTTACAAACAAGACGGAGGTGCTCCCATGGCGATGAACGAGTCTAATAAATCCCTTCTCGAGTAAATCTTTCAATTGCCCTTTTAACTCCTTCAGTCCTCACAGGAGCCATCTCCTGCGGGGAGGAATAAATATGGGTTTGGTGTCCGGTAGCACATCAATGATAAAATCAATTTCCTGTTCTGGTGGAAGACTTGGAAGTTCATCTGAAAATACATCCGGAAACTCATTTACTGTCGGGATGGATTAAAAAGTCGGCGACTTTGCTTCGGTGTCATGAACCCGGACTAGATGATAAATATAGCCATTTGCAATCATCTTCCTCGCTTTGAGATAGGAAATAAACCTACCTCTTGGAGATGTTGTGTTACCCTTCTATTCAAGCATTGGTTCTCCCGAAAATTGGAACCGAACTATTTTTGTTCTACAATCCACATTAGCATAACAAGAGGCCAACCAATCCATGCCCATAATCACATCAAAATTCAACATTTCCAGCTCAACCAAATCAGCTGTAGTTTGACGATCACATACCACAATCGCACAATTCCTATATACTTGACTAGCTATTACCGGGTCACCAACAGGAGCAGACACCTTAAAAGGTTTAATGGGCTCAGGTTTCACCCCAATACGACCAGCAATATAAGGAGTGATATATGATAAGGTAGAACCCGGATCAATAAATGCATAAACATCATGAGAAAATATGGATAGTATACCTGTAACCACGTTGGGGAAGGACTCAAGATCCTACTGTCCTGCTAAAGCATAAATACGGGGCTGCAGAGGGCCACTCGAACTAGATGCTCCCCCTCTACCTCTGCCATAGCCTGTTGAAATCTGGGGACTCTGCCCCACGGGGCGCACGGATGAAGAAGAACCGGCTGCTGATCCTGTAGGCTGAGCCCCAACTCTACCACCCATCGATGGACAATCACGCATCATGTGCCCAATCTAACCATAGGCGTAACAAGCATCGGAGCCTCAGCGACACGGACCCGAATGAAATCTACCACACTGGCTGCATCGTGGTAATGGTGGTCTCCTCTGACTGGGATCACCTCCAAACTGGGAACCCGAAACTCTCGAGCTCTGACCCTGTCCTAAAAAAATGGGGCGGTCAAATCTCCTGCCCGCTAACTGAGGAGATGCACTAGTCGTAAACTAGCCCTAATATCTGGAATATAACTATCTCTGGGCCCCTCTATACTCGCTACTAGCACCGGCAGATCTGGCCCTCTTGCTATGCCCTCTATCAATATCGCGCTCACCCCTTTACGGCTGTTGCTGATCTTCTAAATTCTGGGCGTGGGCCTGAATACGAAAAATGTCCATCCCATCCTGAAGTGAAGCTGTTAGGAAATCTTTGGTCAAATGTGGCCCTAGGCCACTCACAAATTGGTGTACTCGATCTTCCATAACGGCCACCACGGTCGGAGCATACCAAGCCAATGAATTGTAATGAAGGCTATACTCTCGAGCACTCATATTCCCTTGCTTTAGATTCAAAAACTTATCGGCCGAGCTCGATAGACTTCGGGTGGAAAATAATGGCGAATAAAGCATCTACAAACTCCTGCCAAACTGAGGGAGGTGCATTTTTCTTCCTCGAAGATATCCAATTATTATACCATAGAACCGCAATATCCCGCAACCTATAGGACGCCAACTCCACTGACTCTGTATTTGAAGCATGGATAATCTTCAGCGTCCTCAGCATCTCATCTATAAAACCTTGCGGGTCTTCATCATTTTGACCCGAAAATTTTTGGCGGTTCGGACTCGTAAAATCACGGCTGCGGCACGATGGCTCGGTCACCCGGACCCACACTCTGCCGCTGAGCCTGGGCGGCAACTAACCGTGTGTTATATCCCGTATTTTGAACAACGGGACAACTTGAGTGAATTAAGATAAGTTAGGGACAAGACTATCCCGAGAGACTTTTGTGTGTGCAAGACATAAGTTGTGTATGATTGTAATGTCATGAAAATGTTAAGGAAGCACTTGGAGGCAATTTCCATTTTTAGTAAGTGTGCTAATTTTGGAAAGTTAAAAATTCTACAACAAAAGAAAAAAAAAAAAAAAAAAAAAAAGAAGGATCCATGTGGCCGGCCACCTTGGGTGGGCCAAGGGCCACATGGATGGCCAATATTTGTAAATAAAAGATGACTAAGTCATCTTATTTATCATTTCCAACACTTAGAGTTTTCAAGAAAAATCAAGAAACTTGAGAGGAGAAAGAGAGAAGGGGCCGTTCGAAGAGGGAGAAAAACAAGACCAAGATTTGGCCATCGAAAATAAATTCTTCAAGCAAACTTGCTAATTCAAGGGTGCTAAGTAACGTGGAGCCGTTGTTTCGGGCAGTAGTTTACTCGTTTTCTCTACCAACTTTGGGCAAGTGGAGAAGTTGAAGAAGAAAGGTGAGTTTTAATCTTGTTTTATGTGTTGTAAATGGTTCATATGTGTTGTAGAATGATAAAAAGGAAGAAATTCATGATGAAAGTTGTGTTGAAGTTGAGGCCGTATGCATGGGGTTGGCCGTGTGTGTGTGTTGTGTGTTAAAGTCATGAATTAATCTTAGTTAGCATGTCTTGATTGTTGTAGAGTGAAGAAAAGAATGAAAATCATCTTGGTGTATGGGTGTGATGTTGGCCGAATGGTTCCCCTTTAGTGTAGTTGTGAATGAACAATTGTCGTTAGTATTTTCGTTATCGTCGTTATGAATTCTATAATGAAAAATGCAAGTTCGATGACACAAAACAATGTTATGTTAGTTATGGGATGATTTGGAAATTTATGCACATTTTATGTGATTTTTGTATTCATGAGAATTGCCTTGTTAATGTGTGGATTATTAGTGTAATTCATGAATTTGGAAGGAAAGAATATATTTGGTGTTGCTCTCGGGTTTGGAGACAATTTCGGGTAAGTTGGGACATTATGTGGGTTGGTTGGAAAATTGTGGGAATTGTTTAAAACGTTCTTGAATATTGCTTGGAGGGTGTTGGATTAGTAATCGAGGGTATAAACGTGGAAATTAGTTTGAACGTAAGTGGTTGAAATGAGTATATTATGAATGTTGTTGGAATATTATGTATGTGGTTAAAGTCGTGTAGAAAGAACTAGTAATGTTGGAATGCATTGTGAATTGATTATTGATATTGTAGTTTGGTTGTTGGTTTGGTTGTTGTTGAAATCGAACGAGTAGAAATCTCGGGGTTGGTGTATTTGCAGGGGAAATGCTGCCGAAATTTCTGTAGAATTTAATGTTCGTTTGAAACTGAATGCCTAAAGGCTTATGGCTAATGTTAATACATTTGGTGTTATGTAGATCTTGGAGTTGCCGAGAGTTGAGACTTGACTTAGCTTGCGAGCGGACAAGGTATGTAAGGCGATACTTTTTATCCTTTGGCATGTCTTAGTAATTCTAGGCTATGACCCGAGCCTCGAGGTAATTCCCTTCCTAGAATCCAAGCCTCGTTACGTACCGTATCCGTTCCTAAAGATATACTCTTTAATGTAACCAAACTAAGGTTCTTATGTTTTCAAAAGACTGAATTTCAAAGGTCTTGTTAAGGGTTTTGCTATTAAAAAGGGTCCCGAACTTCAAACGCCCGTAACTTTTGCATACGAGCTCGGAATGCCCCAAAACATAATAGGTAAGTTCATAAGACATAACTTTCCCCTAACCCTCGTAGTCGGGCTCGGATGGGGGTCGGAACCCGTCCGTGGGGCCCGCGGCTTTTCTATGCTATCCTTAATGACTTTCAGAAAAAATTTAATACTATTTTCGCTTTGACTCCCGCATATCGATTTCTTGCTTACCTAATGATTTATGATTATGATTTTTATGCATTTTAAATAAAGATTGTTACGCATGTGACTCCGATATGTAATTATGATTTCTAAGTCTGGGTTGATAAGTTCTGAGAGATGCCCGAAAGGTACTTGACATGTCTATGGTTTCGATTTTCAAATGATGGTTCGCCTAAATTATTTCATCGAGTCTTTTAAATGATTTATGTGCATATAGTTTCTCACTACTCCGCTCGTGCAAAGCTCAATATGTCCTTCACTGAGTCCCGGGCCAGGACACGCATTCGTGCACTTTTCACTGCATTGTTCACCGAGTCCCTCACTAGAGGGCCGGGACACGCTATATATATATATATATATATATATATATATATATATATATATATGATGATGTGATGATGTGATGATATGGGGATGGCGGCCAGGATGGCATATGATGATTCCATTCACCGAGTCCCTCACTAGAGGGCCGGGACACGCTATGCATATGCATATGTATATGATGATTATTTGTTTACATTATGATATGACCATGCATGATTTATGTGTCAAAGGTAAGCTTTTCTGATATTGCCCTCATGTTCCTACCCTTATATATTCGGTTATTCTATTCCGGTAATCTATGCTTTACATACTCGCACACATTTCGTGCGACCCCCTTTTCTTCGGGGGTCTTGCGTTTCATGCCGCGCAGTACGGACACGTTTGGGAGAGCCGCCGGCTTAGTGGTCCCTATTCAGCTATCTTGAAGAGCTCCATGTCCTGAGCCCGATTTTGGTACGCCCCTTTTTTTACATTTGTGTATATTTGTTCGGGGCACGGCGGGGCCCGTCCCGTCATATGATTACTCGTGCCCATCGTAGAGGCATGTAGACATAAATGTGGGTTGTGGGTAGTACTATTCAGTTATGTTGGTGTTCTGTATATCCTTCGATTATATGTGTGATTTATGTATATATGCGTACGCGGCGTCGTACCTTCCTGCACGTATAAGTTCCTATTTTGCCTGCTATGGTTTGAGTATTATTGATAAGTGGGTACGAGTGCCCAGTTCGGGCACTAGTCACGGCCTACGGGGTTGGGTCGTGACAAAAGTGGTATCAGAGCGGTCCGTCCTCGGAATGTTCACAAAGCCGTGTCTAGTAGAGTCTGTTTATCGGTGTGTTGTGCACCACATCTATAAACGGAGGCTACGAGGACATTTAGGATATTATCCTTTTCCTTCGATCTTAGATCGTGCGATAGAGGCTGTGCTATCGGATGACTCCTCCCTAACGAACTGTTATGTTTTCGGCGATGCCTCGAGAAGGCGACGGCCGCGCCGGTGGCGGCAAGTCTATTCTTCACAGGGAGAGACTAGTCGGGCTCGAGAGAGTTACGGGCCCATGCTGCGCGAGCCGCAGATTGTGCCCCGATCGGCCGGTTATGCCACCCCATCACCTTCAGAGGGGCACAGAGCAGCAGCAGCTGCAGGACAGGAGGCGGCTCCACCGCCCGTGTTACATTCCGCATTTTGTACCCTCGGGTAAGTCAAGGCAAGCGACACAAGTTGCGTATGGAAAATTGTAAAGTAGGAATATTAAGAAAGGCCAGGGGTAAAAAGGTAAATTTGCAAAATGACTCATGGAAATACGGAGAAAGGCTAGGGGCAAATTTGGAACTAAGGAAAAATATTTTTCATGAATTAAGAGAAATTTGCTAGAATTTTCAAGAAAGGGGGGCCACTTGGCCGTGGACCCCACTTGCAATTTGGCCAAATGAATTCAGCCAAACAAGGGACCATATGGTTGATTATAATTGGAAAAGAGACTATATATATATATAAGGGAAAGATGACTAATTCATCTTAATTCCCTAGAACTTTCAAGAAAGCAAGAAGAGAGAGAGAGAGAACAAGGCCATTCGGCCAAGCTTGAAAAAAAGAGAAAAAACCGAAAAAAAAAAAAAGAAAAAAAGGAGAGTTTCTCAACTTGTTTTTCATAGCCAAACAATCCCTTGGAGAGTTCTTAGTAAGTTGAAGTGGTTTGTGGAGCAAGAAAACACATATTCATACAAGTTGTTAAGTTGAGTCAAGTGAAGAAGTTGAGGAAAAGGTAAGGTTTAATTCTCCTTTGTATGTTATGAGTGTTTATGCATGTTGTGGATTATGAAAATGGATGAAATTCATGTGTTGGAAGTGTGTGTGTGTGTGTGTGGCTAGGCCGTGTGTGTAGTAAGTGTGTGTTGAGTTGTATTGTGTTGTGTTGTGTGTTGGTTGTTGTTGTAATGTATGGAAAATATGAAAAGCATGAAAAGTATGTTTAAGGGATGGCTTGGCCGAATGCTAGGTTATGGTAAGGTGATGAATTGATTTTATTTAGAATGGAAATTGTTGTTATGATAGGTTCTATTATGTTAGAATAAAGATTTAATGTTTTGGAGGAATGAAAATTGGATTGTTGTGATTGAATTTGAAAGAAGGAAAAAAATGTTGTTGTTGTCTCATAAATTGGAAGATGTGGGTAAGTAGTATATTGATGGTATTGTTGGAATATCATGTGAATTATATTGTATTAAGTTATATCGAATTGTATGGAATTGTATGGAATTGCATTGAAAAGAATTGAATAGAGTTGAAATGAATATAAGTGGCTTGTTGAGATGAATTAGTAAGTAGAAAATGCGTTGGAATGGTCTGGTTTATAGAGAATTTGGATTTGGAATATGTTATTGGAATTGTTGAATATTGGATATACAACTTGAAATGCTCTTGGTTTATGTTTGAATGACCTTAAATTAGTATGTGAATATGAACATATTGATATTGGATTGTAAGTGTAAAGTTGGATTCTGAGTTGTGGATTATTTGGAAAATAAGACTATTTACGGAATGGGAGTCGATTGTTGATGTTGTTTATATTGTTGTTGGTATGGTTGTTGTTGTTTTGAGATGATCTCGGGATGTTATACTAAGGTTATAATCATGGTTGGATAAACAATTGACAATCATGACCAAATTGTAGATTTTGGCGAACTTGGAGCTTGAGTTTGGAGACGCGAGCAAAGCGTAAAGGTATGTGAAGCCTACCTCTCCTTCATTTGGCATGTCCTAGTTAGTATAGGTCGAAATCCGACCCTCGAAAAAGTCCTACCCCTCGGAAACAACACCTAAATTTATTCACTATTCATTCAAAGAGAATTGAACCTATAACTTGTGCTTTAAGGTAAAATGATGTTCAAACGTCCGAAACCCTTAGAAATGAAATTGAAATGTCTTGCAATCTTCGTGGATGACTCAATGGGATATAATGACCGTGTTTTTATGTTCGTCACCTGAGTCTCGATAAACGTGCATATCGGTTTCCATTACTTCTTTCATAGAAACTCTATAATCTTATTTTATGTTTTCCTGTGGTGTTGCTATTCATTGATAGTCTCGCCTTATAATGATTGTTCCTTCAAGGTGAGACGAAGCGACCGTGGTTGTTCCATAAGGTAGTCGGGGGCTACCGACCTTACGTCACCCCGATAGACACATGACTTTCTTTGGGTTCTCATGCATGCTGCTTATATGATATGTATATGACATGTATATGATATGTATATGAAAATGGGGAATTTTGGGGAATGGATACGTGTTGCGCTATAGACGCATTGCCACCCGGTCGACCGGGCGTAATTCCATCCCGACGCGGGATGCCCGGACGCGGGACACATGTGGGAAGCCGACGTATTTCGGCGACATGACTTGTTATTTTTCACATGTATATGACACGATATGTTTTGAACAAAAGTATATAATAAGCAAGCATGACATCCGCCTGAAAGGCACTTACAGGTACAGATTATCCTTTTATCTCGTTATATGATCTTTGGTTCCATATGTTGTTATTGCTCACATGTTACATGATTCACTGTATTGTTTTCATGGCTTACATACTCGGTACACACGTTCGTACCGACCCCTCTTTCGGGGCCGCGTCTCATGCCACGCGGTAGACAAAGTTGACGGCTCGACTCCCAGAGCTTCTCCGGTGTGCATCGAGAGGCGCTCCGCTTGTTCCGAGCTTCTATTTTGGGTACTATTTTGTGTATATATTCGGACACAAGAAAGCGGGCTACTTGTAATTATATGTATCGTGTTTAGAGGCTCGTAGACAGATATGTACAGGGCTGTGCAGATGTTTCACGACCTAGTCGTCTTTGTCACCGTGTGATATGTTGGTACAGCTTGAATATTACTACTCGTTACATGTACGATGTTATCGGCGATGTTATGAAAAAAAAAAAAAATGTCGTTGTTCGTACGGCCCACTTAGTAATAAGAACAAGACATATGAAGGTGGGGTGCCCGGTGACAAGTATCGGTACTCATCGCGGCCCCTAGTTGGGTCGTGACACATACTTTCCGTATATATATATATATATATATTTAGGGCCGAGCGAACCCGCTGACTCACATAATAGTCATACTCCACGCTCGGCTATATATCATGACACAAATATACACAACAAAAATTTATCGAAGAAAATAATATGCTTTTGCTTTTCTCAAATCAAATAAAATCTTGCAACATAGGAAACTTATAACACAACGCATAATAATATACCGGCACACATAGCCATTTACATAACCGACCTCTACTACCCACAACACTATCGCAAAGTCTCTAACTCGGAACATGAATCCATATCACAAAGCTCGACTCGAAGAAGACTGAGAAAACGGAAATGTACCGAGTATGCCAATCCCGCCGGAACATTTTCTACTAATATCTTCAAATTAAATGCTCTGGTGTAAACGCAACTGCATGAAATCGGATCCATCGAAGAGGGGTCAGTACGGAATATGTACTGAGTATGTAAATCATGAAATGTAGTAAGCGGGATCATACTGAAGTAAAGGGTACAGAAAATCACGAGACTTGCCTTTTTAAAACATTTGTCATGAATATGCATATTTCGGTAAGTAAAATCTTATCATAATCATAAATGTTATATCATCGAACATATATCTTTCCGCCCTCTAGTGAGGGACTCGGTAAGTAAAATCATATCATAATCATGTATGCATGCGGATATACATATACACATACCGTACCCGGCCCTCTAGTGAGGGACTCGGTGAATAACGTACCCGGCCCTGCTAACAAGGGACTCGGTATGCTATCTTGGCTGCCATCTCCATCTCATCACATCATCACATCATATATATATGTATAGCGTGCCCATCTAGTGAGGGACTCGGTGAATAATGCGTAGAAGTTGCACGAATGCGTACCCGGCCCGGACTCGGTGAAATACGTATTAAGCTTGCACGAAAGGTGAGTAGAGAATACCATATGCAATTTAAAACATACAACATTTCACGAGACTCGGCGGCAAATACGTATGACATATCTCATAGCGGACCTTTAATAATAATCGAGACCATAAGTCTTTCGATGTCGAAATATTTCATATCGAATAACCCTTACGGAGTAATTGCAAATTCCAAAGTAGATCATAAAACTCAAATAAATAAATATAACAGTTTATTCGAAATTTGAAAGGTAGCTAAAACTTTCCTTAGTTTTTGTTTCCAAAGTAGTTCAAGCGGGATAATAGGGAAAAATCCGAACAAAGTGGGCCCACCCTCTCAAATGAGGTGGCGTATGTAAATTACACATGTCAAACTTCATAACGTCATTTATGAGTATTTTAAAGTAATCGGATTTCATTTGCACAAGTTTTAGAGGTTAAAACAATTTTTCTAACTATTCGCACAATAAACCATTCAATTTCTTGAATGAAAAAAGGGGCGTTTTTAGACGTAGATTCGAAGAATAGAGTTGTCCCCAAGGTCCAAATTCGAGCTTAGTACGTCTAAGACATGCCAAGAGAAGAAATGGGAGAGCTTTACATACCTTATTCGTCCTTTACGCCCGTCCCACTTCAAGTCCCGTTTCGTCCAAAATCTACACTTGGTCATATTTACCAAATATTAATCATAAGGTTTCAAGAATTCGAATTGGCTACAAAAATTTGGGCAGCATCTCCCCTATAAATCGGACATCCCCGAGAATTCAACTCGCCAAATAAACAACAACCAAACCAACAACCATACTAGCAATATCCACAAGTGATTCAAACGCATTCTAACGTCAATAATTCCTTTCTACACAATTCGACAACATTCATTCATATTCAATTCAACTACATATATTCAAACTAATATTAACGATCGCATATTCAAACAACAATCCAAAATCCTTCGAACACGATTCAAGAACCTTCCAAGCAATCCATACAATATTCAAAATAACTCCAACAATGTACTACTCCACCCGAAACTATCTAAACTTGGCAAGAACAACACAATGCATTCTTTTCTTCCAAATCCATCAACGACACCAATAATCCATACATTTACAACATTACTTTCATAAATTCAAGAAAGCATACTAGGACCACATTACGTTTCTAAATCAGCCCACAACAACTACGACTTCCATTTGAGTGATCAAACCTTCATTTTCGTCACAAATTACATAACAATAACAACCAAAACATACTAAATAAAAATAGTCCTTCATTCCTATACAATACTACATACATACGGCCACCACACCTCACATGCACGACTCAACATTAACACCATAATCACATGAATTTCATTCATTTCCACACTCCACAACATACACAACAATCAAATTACACTAAATAGAATTTGTTCATCATGCCTACTCCAACATCACAAACTCACGGCCACAACTTGCAACACACACCCTTCATGATTTTTATCCATTTTCATGCACTACAACATGCACATATCATATATAACACATGTAAAATAAGATTGAACCTTACCTTCCTCACTTGTTCTTCACTTAGCTAGGATGTTGTTTTGCGACAACGAATGGTTTTCTTGTTCCAACGGCTACTCCACGTCGACGAGGACCTTCTAATTAGTAAGAAAGCATGAAGAAAATAAATTTTCCATGGTCACCCACGGGGCTGGCCGAACCAGCCCCTCCTAGCCGTTTTTTTTCCTTCATCTCCTTTCTTTCTTCATATTTCTTGGAAAATTCTAGGAGGTGAAATGATGAAAACTTGCTTGACTTAGTCATCCATATATATATTTATATCCATAAAATGTGCACATGACCATGCACATGCTCCATGTCTTTCTCTTCTTTTTTTTTTCTTTTTTTTTCTCCAACTTGTCTTGAATTCTCTAGAGAATGAAAATAATAAAGATGACTAAGTTAGTCATCTTCCTCTACATATATAATTTGTACATATGGCCCGGGGTCTACAAGTCATGTGCATGGCCACATGATCTTTTAATTTCATGAAATTTAAGTTTTCAAATTTCACTTTTGGCCTCAATTTTTCATGAAATGTCTAACCTTCCATAACTCACTTTTAACCCCAAATTCCTTAATATTTCCATCCAACAAAATTCATAAACAACTTATGTGTTAAAACAAAGTCGGAAAAATAGCCTTGTCCATAATTCGTCGCAACCAACTTAAAAATATTCCGACGTACAAAATGCGAGATATAACATCCTTCCCCCCTTTAGAACATTCGTCCTCGAATGTTCAACTAGTCGTATAGGGTCTTAAGGTCCCGGGGGGGGTTCCTTTCTACTATAACCTCAATCTCATTTACCGATCATATTTCTCCTTTGTTCGGATTCTCGTTTTAAGTCTCCACTTCCTAATATCATGTTATTCCGGATACTTACGATTAATTCTCGTGTCATCTCGATTATTACCCCGACTTCTCCCTTTACGGCCGGCTTTTCGATCTCCCTAGCCTCGTCCCAAAGAAGGGCTTTACCTCGCGCCCAAGCATTCGTATCCGTGGACCTTGTAGCGCCGATTGCCTTCGTCTTAAATTTGCATCTCTCCTTTGCTTCCCCCCTAGGGGTGCATTTATGCCATTTTCCGTTTAGGCTTTGCCCTACGTCCGTATTTCAGCCTCAATTAAGCGTACTTTTATCCCGACATTTTAATTTTGCCGTTCATTCACCCACTTTCCTTCCTCTCCAAATATCGTTGCATTAACACTTTTCAAACTTAACTCATGATGAAAACAACCTCGCCTACCTTTTGACATTTGCTCCTTTATATAAATTTTCCACTTAAACCTCATTACTCCGTCTATTGATACCTTCCCACTATTGCCACTTGATTATCTAATACATATATCCGTCGATCTAACCATGTGGATATCTTGTGCGTACCTATGTACACATATAATCCCCACTATCTTGCTTATCGTATCTCCAAACATTCTTCCAATTCACCGATTCCAAAGCCGCGATGCACTTTATTCTTCTTTATTTGGCCTAATTCGCCCGTTCAAATACGACCTTTTAGGGTTTCTGCTCACCCCTCAAACTCTTAATTTGTCCTTAAGTCACCCTAACTCCTCATTTACTTCTTGCGTCTGAATTTGTCGAACTTTCGCAAAACTTCCTGGGGGTCACCCATCCCGAAATCGTTCTCATCCCAAAGACGCTTAACTTTGGTACTCAAGTGGAATACGACGCTTTAGCGCTCGTATAATCGCGGCCCACCTCACCGCATGACCTCCGTCACGTGATCTGGAGTAAGTCGGTCTTAACGGATTTCAAAGCGCTCTTATAGCATAATTACTATTTTACCCCTCATTTGGTCCTCGGTACTCGCTTTTCACCAGGGAATATGATTACTTTTCGTCCTAAACTTCCAGGTCTCAATGACGAGGAATATACCTCGATCACCGTTACTTTTAACTACTCGGTCATCGCCTTTGAACTCCGTCCTCATTTACCTCGTTCTTCATCCTTTCTATATCCGAGTCTTTACCGTCCGTTACTTCGACACTGGATCTTTAATTACGCGTGTCATGGTCTATTACTATACCGTTGTCTCGCTTTCTTCTTATTTCCGTAACAATCCTTTTTAAATTCACATTGTATTTGCTCATAGTCAATCCTATAATGTAACGCTCCCTAATCCTTTCGACCAAATTATCCTTATCGCTCACGAGTCGTCTTACTTCTGCATATTCATATTCATCGCATTTCCTTTCCTCCGTACTCTTGTCGTAATCATACCGTTATTCTTTAGCTATAAGCTCGTCGTAATTTTTCCTGTTGTCCATTCGGTCGCACCTAAATAGCGCTCCGTCGCGGCCTACCGCCCCTTTTTTTTTTGGGATTGTCTTTTGATAACCAGCCCTCCCAAATTCTCTTTACCGTATCGACACCGACCTTCTAATTATTTTTATCCTCAATTTAGCGATTAACTCTTCCTCGGCGGCGGCCATACTCGTAACTTAGTCGATCCTATTATTGCTATCGCACCTACTTTTCCAAGACATATTACGGGGATCTATATCTCGCCTTTACTTTATTTCGGAAAATTTCGCGCAGTTTCCTCTCAGAATCAAGTACTTTCAAAACTCCGTACAATGTGAAATACCAACAATGCCTCACACAAGGCCAACATATATATATACATATCGTAACGTATCACACCACAGTGGCTACCAACATCACCCATAGCACACCAATACCGTACCTCGTTTTCACTTTCTTGTCCACTTTCCCTTGTTAGTCTTTAGCTTGCATTTCAATCATACTTCGATATTTTACCCGACATATATCTTTCGTACGCTACTTACCCGCGTACTTTGTAGCTTCCGACATCGTTAATCGCTTTTCTTTCGTCATGCCTTTCTCCCCGCCGTAATAAAAAGTTAGCGGAAGTAATCTCATTTCCTATGACTTGGCTCTACGGCACGATCTAAGATGTCAAAGAAAAGTAACCATCCTAGATGCTCCGTAGCTCTCTCGTTTATAAACGTGGCGCGCTCACACCATAAACAGACTCTACCGACACGACTTTCGCACAACCCTTGACCGACTCGTTCGATACCAATTTGTCACACCCTACTTTTCGTTAGGGCGTGATGGGCACCCGACCCTTATTTAGGGCCGAGCGAACCCGTGACTCACATAATAGTCATACTCACGCCGGCTCTCATATCATGACACAAATATACACAACAAAAAATTTATCGAAGAATAATATGCTTTTGCTTTTCTCAAATCAAATAAAATCTTGCAACATAGGAAACTTATAACACAACGCATAATAATATACCGCCATATAGCCATTTACATAACCGACTCTACTACCCACAACACCGTTCGCAAAGTCTCTAACTCTAACATGAATCCATATCACAAAGCTCGATCGGGCAAAGACTGAGAAAATAGAGCTGGCCAATCCCGCCGGAACATTTTCTACTAATATCTTCACCGTCCGCGTACCGCGCGCTGCATGAAACGCAGCCTCCGAAGAAAGGGGTCAAGACGGAATATGACCGAGTATGTAAAGCATGAAATGTAGTAAGCGGGATCATACCGAAGTAAAGGGTACAGAAAATCACGAGACTTGCCTTTTTAAAAACATTTGTCATGCATATGCATATTTCGGGTAAGTAAATCTTATCATAATCATACCGTTATATCATCGAACATATATACCGTACCCGCCCTCTAGCCGAGGGACTCGGTAAGTAAAATCATATCATAATCATGTATGCATGCGGATATACATATACACATACCGTACCCCCCTCAGTGAGGGACTCGGTGAATAACGTACCCTACTCGCTAGCAAGGGACTCGGTATGCCATCTTGGCTGCCATCTCCATCTCATCACATCATCACATCATATATATATAGCGTACCCCGCCCTCTAGTGAGGGACTCGGTGAATAATGCAGAAGTTGCACGAATGCGTACCCGCCCGGACCTCCGGGTGAAATACGTATTAAGCTTCTGCACGAGCAAGAGAGCGAGAATACCATATGCAATTTAAAACATACAACATTTCACAGACTCGAAGGCGTAACACGGATGACGATCTCATAGCGGACCTTAATAATAATCAGACCATAAGTCTTTCGGATGTCGAAATATTTCATATCAGAATAACCCTTCTGGAGTAATTGCAAATTCCAAAGTAGATCATAAAACTCAAATAAATAAATATAACAGTTATTCTGTAGAAATTTGAAAGGTAGCTAAAACTTTCCTTAGTTTTTGTTTCCAAAGTAGTTCAAGCGATAAAAGGAAAAATCCGGACAAAGTGGCCCACCCGGTCAAATGAGGTGGCGTATGTAAATTACACATGTCAAACTTCATAACGTCATTTATGAGTATTTAAAGTAATCGGATTTCATTTGCACAAGTTTTAGAGGTTAAAACAATTTTTCTAACTATTCGCACAATAAACCATTCAATTCTATCGAATGAAAAAGGGGCTTTTAGACGTAGATTCCGAAGAATAGAGTTGTCCCCAAGGTCCAAATTCGAGCTTAGTACGTCTAAGACATGCCAAGAGAAGAAATGGGAGAGTTTACATACCTTATTCGTCCTTTACGCCCGTCCCACTTCAAGTCCTGTTTCGTCCAAAATCTACACTTGGTCATATTTACCAAATATTAATCATAAGGTTTCAAGAATTCGACTTGGCAAAAATTTGGGCAGCATCTCCCTATAAATCGACATCCGAGAATTCAACTCGGCCAAATAAACAACAACCAAACCAACAACCATACTAGCAATATCCACAAGTGATTCAAACGCATTCTAACGTCAATAATTCCTTTCTACACAATTCGACAACATTCATTCATATTCAATTCAACTACATATATTCAAACTAATATTAACGATCGCATATTCAAACAACAATCCAAAACTCCTTCGAACACGATTCAAGAACCTTCCAAGCAATCCATACAATATTCAAAATAACTCCAACAATGTACTACTCCACCCGAAACTATCTAAACTTGGCAAGAACAACACAATGCATTCTTTTCTTCCAAATCCATCAACGACACCAATAATCCATACATTTACAACATTACTTTCATAAATTCAAGAAAGCATACTAGGACCACATTACGTTCTAAATCAGCCCACAACAACTACGACTTCCATTTGAGTGATCAAACCTTCATTTTCGTCACAAATTACATAACAATAACAACCAAAACATACTAAATAAAAATAGTCCTTCATTCCTATACAATACTACATACATACGGCCACCACACCTCACATGCACGACTCAACATTAACACCATAATCACATGAATTTCATTCATTTCACACTCCACAACATACACAACAATCAAATTACACTAAATAGAATTTGTTCATCATGCCTACTCCAACATCACAAACTCACGGCCACAACTTGCAACACACACCCTTCATGATTTTTATCCATTTTCATGCACTACAACACGCACATATCATATATAACACATGTAAAATAAGATTGAACCTTACCTTCCTCACTTGTTCTTCACTCGCTAGGATGTTGTTTTGCGACAACGAATGGTTTTCTTGTTCCAACGGCTACTCCACGTCAACGAGGACCTTCTAATTAGTAAGAAAGCATGAAGAAAATAAATTTTCCATGGTCACTTCATGGGGCTGGCTGAACCAAATTTCTCCTAGCCGTTTCCTTCATCTCCTTTCTTTTCTTCATATTTCTTGAAAATTCTAGGAGGTGAAATGATGAAAACTTGCTTGACTTAGTCATCCATATATATATTTATATCCATAAATGTGCACATGACCATGCACATGCTCCATGTCTTTCTTCTTTTTCTTTTCTTTTTTTTTTTTCCAACTTGTCTTGAATTTCTGAGAATGAAAATAATAAAGATGACTAAGTTAGTCATCTTCCTCTACATATATAATTTGTACATATGGCCCTATGGCCCACAAGTCATGTGCATGGCCACATGACTTTTAATTTCATGAAATTTAAGTTTTCAAATTTCACTTTTGGCCTCAATTTTTCATGAAATGTCTAACCTTCCATAACTCTCTTTAACCCCAAATTCCTTAATATTTCCATCCAACAAAATTCATAAACAACTTATGTGTTAAAACAAAGTCGGAAAAATAGCCTTGTCCATAATTCGTCGCAACCAACTTAAAAATATTCCGACGTACAAAATGCGAGATATAACACTATATTACTATTCATGCCTTACATACTCCGTACATTTCTCGTACTAACGTCCCTTTTTGTGGACGCCGTGTTCATGCCCGCAGATCGTAGCCGCCCTGATGATTCGTACAAGTAGACCTCCCCGCATGGCAATGGCACGCTCCATTGATCCGAGTTTGCATCCTTTTGGTATGCTATTCCTAAGCACTTACATATATGGGTACGGCAGTGGCCTTGTCCTATCATTTCACAAACTTTGTACTCCATAGAGGTCCGTAGACAGGGATATGTAGTATATATATATGCAGCGGCGAATTTCATCGGTGTGTATTTTGTTGTACAAAGATAAAAGTGTCATAAGCAGCCAAATTAGCCACGCCGTTACTCTCAATGCTATGTCTATATGTATGTGTTGGCCATGAGTTCCCAAAGATAGCTCGCTGTCTCCCTCAGCCACCTCGCGGGGGCCCCGACGCAGCCGTCCACAAACAAAAGGACGTCGCACAAGAATGTACCGAGTATGTAAAGCATGATCAACATCAATAAGAAGACATAGACAATATGTGACATAGCATAGGATGGGAGATAATAACATCATCATTATATCACTTACTTGCTTTTCATAGGGACATTCCATTCTATTGCATATCCATGTACATACATCCATATCCGAATCCGTATTCGTATCCATACTCATTTTCATACCATATACATTGCATATACGTAGTCTTTACATGGAATTTACATATACTTAGCATATTCGTACTCATATTGATGTCATATACGTAGCATTTACATAGCATACCCGACCACGAAGGTTCGGTGTTTCACATACCCGGCCCTACCAAGGCTCAAGTTGTCATACATACTCCCTACTAAGCTCATACTGTTATCCGTACCCTACCGTTAAAGGTACGCGCGCATTTTATATATATATACACACATTCTACCCAGCCCATATAAGCTCGGGGTTTCATAGTAGCCACACATGGGCACATATACATATAAGCTTATAAGGCATCTTTAGCATCATCACTATCGTCGTTCGTTACATCTGTCCTTAAAGGATTACTTGTCGTATAAGGAACTTAGTACAATCGTATCATATTGAGAATCATAAGCTTAGTTGCTTTTAGAGATAGGATCATTGGAGAATATCGTAGGCTCATAGAAGGATAGATATTTGGCCAAAGAACCATGCCTTATGAAAGAAGGGTTAGCCTTTGTATACCTTTCCGTTCAACTATTCTATCACTTGCACGTTCTCCTTTCAACGTCACGTTCCTACCTTCATTAAAGTTATACTATCATTAGAAAATCAATAGCTTAGCATACTTGACTAAGGAGAGAAAATTGACAAAGATCCCTTTATTTATACGAATTCCTCCATATCATATATCAACTCGCAAACATCAATACTAACATTCACAACATCATAACAATAGTCTTTATTCACCTACATTATCCTTACTTCTCAACTCACTTCCAATCATCCATATTCATGGTCATAACACACGATTACGTTCGTTCACATGCAATGTCTATTCCATAATCTCAATATCATTTATAACATGGTTACAATCATAATGTATCAAGAATCATGACTCAATCCAAACATTTACTCAAAAGTGACACTATTCCCACATTCATAACCCATTTCCTGTTTCCTTATATAATCCAAGTGTTTCAACTTTCAAATACCTTAAACAACATGAAAATACCATAAAACTTACCTTAGATGGTGTAGGAATGAACCTTGGGTGCAAACACTTCACTTGAGCAAAACCCTAGTTTCACCTTCACTTGGATTTCTTGTCTTGGATGAACTTTAATGGGTTTGTTACTCTTGATTTACTTAGTTTGATGTAGTTGATCACTAAGATCTCTTGAATTTGTGTGGGAGAGTGTTCTAGAGAGTTCTAGAGAGAAGGAGTGAAAAATGGAAATGAAATAATGAACCTGGTCCCCTTTTTAATAACTCAAAAATCTGATCTGTCGGGAGAATATACGTGTCACACCCTAATTTCGAATAGGGCATGATGGGCACTCGACCCTTACTTAGGGCCGAGCGAACCCGCTGACTTTCGTAATACTCATAATCATACTGGGCCCGCAAAACATGACATAAGTACATAATGAAAATTTTTTTGAAAAATAAACACAGTTTTTCATCCGTGTCAAATCAAATAAAACTAAAGACCGTATGTGGAACGTAAACATATGAAATTTTAGTAACATAACGATACATCGACTTACATAGCCGCTTACAAAACAGACATATCATACACTCGACTCTATCTGCAAAGTCTCTAACACAACCCAAGATATCCCAACTTTAACAACTCGACTCGGCGGCGGCTCGGGAGAAAATGGAGCTTCGCCAATCTCGCTTAAACATCTTCATTCATCTCGTACGTACCGTGCGGCATGAAACGCAACCCCTAAAAAGGGGTCGGTACGGAATATATACCGAGCATGTAAAGCATGGCATATAGAAAACGAGGTCATAACCGAAGTAAGTGAGCGTAAAGTGAGAATAATAGCGATACCAAAGTGCTTGCATGTTGAAACACAAATCGTACATCGAGGTACAGAAGACGAATATAATAGTCAGAATGCCAAAATGCTTACTCCTGAAATACAAGTCACGCATATCAATGTCATGTATCATATCCGACCCATAATGGGACTGAGTGACATAAGTGAATAATCATCATATACATACCGTAACACATCATAACATCATAACTTATCATATGAGGTGATATTAACCGATGTGGGATTCGCCTAGACCAATGTGGGATTCGCCTAAACTAATGTGGGATTTGCCAAACCGAGCAGATTTGCCTAAACCAATGTGGAATTTGCCCTCACCATTTGGTTTGCCCCACCATTGGGTTTGCCCGCCATCCCGCTACGATACCAACCGATCATACCCGTAACACATATATATAACATATAACGTGTCCCGCCCTCCGGCCGAGGGACTCGGTAGGTCAGAATCATCATATCATCATGTCATCATATTATCATATCACATCATACTTCGTATCACATCATACTTCAGAATATAGCATAGTGCGCACGATAACATACCGGCTCGGGACTTGGCGAAAAATGTAACAACAGAATGCACGAGCAGATTCGTGAGTAACCAAATACAGTTTAAAACATTTTCAAAGACTCAATAGGTTAATCAAAACGAACCATCATTTAAAGGCCAAAACAATAGTCAAATCAAGTTTCCTCCGAATGTCACTCGGGAACAGATCAAACAGAACTTTAGAAATCATAGTTACGTATCAAAATCATATGCATAAAAATTCTCATTTCAAACTCGACAGATAAATAAGTAGTCATACTCGGGGGTCGGAATCATAGCCACATTAAGTTCTTTAAAAAAAAATAGGTCGTTAGAACCAAACAAAGGAAAGTCGCGGGACCCACGGACGAGCGTCAACCCAACCCGGGCCCGCCTATGAAAGTTAAAGATTATCACTCGTTATGAAATCTTCTACGATCGTTTCGAAGCGATCCGAGTCCTTCTGTGAAAGTTACGGTCGTTCGTAGTTACAGAATCTTTTACGAACAAAATCTCTTTAAAAAACTTTTGAAATCCAACCATACAAAAGACATATAAACCATAGCTTGACCATATAAGGATGCCAACATCAAGAAACAACTATGAATCATAAACATGCTCGGAACTTCGGAATAGAGTTGCCCCCGAGGCTCACAACATATCATAGCTTACTTACGTCTGACATGCCAAAAGAAAAGAAGGATAAGCTTTACATACCTCGTTTGCTTCTAAGCTAATCCAAACTCAAGTCTCGGCCAAAATCTACAACAACGTCATTAGACACCAAACATTAGCCATAGGCACCTCGAGAATCCAATTCTAAGCTCGCACTTTATTTACGGAAATTTGGGCGACATTTCCGTAAACTCAGCATCCCCGAGAATTCGACTCGGCCAAATCTTCAACAACAATACCAAAAACTATACTAACAACATCAATAATCAATTTCAAACGCATTCTAACATTAATAACTCCTTTTTACATAATTCGACGACATTCCATTTACATTCAAATCATCGCTCACGCGTTCAAAAACCAATCCGAAACTATTCAAACAAGATTCAAGACACTTCAAACAATCCACACAATATTCAAAACAACCCAACCAATACACAACTCCACGAAACCTTCCAAATTCAACAAGAACAACAACAACACATTTCTTTCTTCCAAATTCATGAACTACACCAACAATCCACACACTTTAATAACATTATTCTCAAAAATACAAGAAACCATATTAAGATCACATTAGGTTCCAAACAGCCCACAAACGACTATAACTTCAATTTGAACCATTAAACTTCCATTTGCATCATAGAATCCACAACACAACATTCCAAACATACCAAATAAAATTAGTTCTTCACCCCTACACAACACCACATATACACGGCCAAGCTCACAACAATTACAACTTCAACTTGAACCATTCAATACCTTCATTCTCATCACATAATCCATGACAACAACAACCAAAATACTAAGTAAAATCAATTCGCCATAACCTACCAAAAACAACCCCTATACGGCCAAGCTTCAACATACATAAATTTCATGATTTTCATCCATTTCTACACACTACAACATATACAACCACCCATACACATGAAAAGAGGATTGAACCTTACCTTTTTTGACTTATCTTCTTACTTGGCTAGGGTTTGTTCTTGCAAGAATGAATGGTTGGCTTTCTCCAACAACCACTCCATGTTAATAAGGACCTTCCATTTTGTTGATTTGCTAGAAGAAAACATTTTTTTGGTGAAGATTGGAGGGCTTCAATTTTTGGCTCTCATGGCCGAATGGTCTTCCATTTGTTCTCCAAGGTTCTCAATTTCTCTAAGGGATGAAGAATGATGAAGATGACTTAATTGTCATCTTTTACTACATATATAATTTAGCCATGTGGCCCATGACCCACACCCCACACATGGCCACATATGGCCATTTTCATGAATTATCAAGTTTCTAAAATTTCACTTTTGACCCCAAATTTTCCTTAATATTCCATACCAATAAAATCATAAGTAACTCATGCCTTAAGGCAAAGTCGAAAAATGGCCTTGTCGTTAACTTTTCGCAATTAGCTCGGAATATCCCAATGTACAAAATATGGGATATAACATCCTTCCCCCCTTTAGAACATTCATCCTCGAATGTTCAACTAATAGCATAAGGTCTTATAAGGATCTCGAGGGGTTCCTTTATTACTATAGGATGTCGTTTCACCTACCAATCATACTTCTTCTTTGTCTCCTCTTAAACTTCTCAAGTCTCACCTCCTTCCTGTTACTATTCCGCCCACAATACCCTAACAAAAGCCATGTCTTTAGTACATAACCTTCTCACCTTACGAATAACATAATAAGGTCCAATATATCTCGGTTAAACTTTTCCTTCTTGTAATTCCGTTTACTCAACTTGTAACATTCAGGCACATTATCTCCGTCGTCTCTTAATCTTTAACTCAAACCCTTCCTTATCCGTTCCGCCTTGTTTTTCCGTTTCACACTTGCCTTTGTATTCTAGCTACATAGATCACATCATAGACTTGGCCACTTTCTCTTGGGCTTTACTTATTTTCACAACAATCTTCATTATACCACATTGTCCCGTTCGTATTCAATCTCATAGTGTAACACTCCTTAACCTTTTACCCTTTCTGATCAACTTTATCCTTAATATCTCACAAGCTATCTTATCAATACATTCCTATCCATCACAATTCTTTCCCTCTATACTCTTGTCTTAATCTCACTATTACTTCTTTCTCGATGTCAGCCGTACTCGTAGCTTAGTCAAATCTTATCATTACTATTAGTACGACCTTTCAAGTCATATCACAAACTCATATCTCATTCTCGTTTTATTTCTGGAAAAATTTTGGCAGAGCTTCCTCTATATTTCTTACTATCTCAAAACCTGCACGCAGGAAATACCAACAATGCCTCACAGGGCCAACATACATATATACATATCATATCATATCACAGCCTCACGGGGCTCCCAACATCAACAACAATACGAAAATAATGAACATACCTTGTATGCCGGCTTTAAAATCGCACCCTCGTTACACTTTCTTGTTTACTTTCCTAATCCTCAACTTATATTTCAATCGTACTTTAATATTTTGCTCGACATATCTTTCATACCTTTGCTTACTGCGTGCTTTGTAACTTCCAATATCGCTCGTCACTTTTCTTGCTGAAACCAAAGGTTAGCGCAAGAAATCTCATTTCCTATGACTTGGCTCTGTGGCACGATCTCGGATGTGAAAGAAGAGTAACCACCCTAGATGCCCGTAGCCTCCTCGTTTATAAACGTGGCGCGCTTCACACCATAAACAAGACTCCACTGGCACGACTTTTGCGACAACCCTAGGGACGAACCGCTGCTCGATACCAATTTGTCACACCATCTTTACCTTTTCGATAGGGCATGATGGGCACCGACCCTTGCTTAGGGGTAGAGCGAACTGATCGACTTTCGTAATACTCATAATCATCTTTGTCCGCAAAACATGAAATAAGTATATAATGAAAATTTTTCAAAAAACAAACATGCCTTCTATCATGTCCAGAAATCAAATAAAACTAGCAACTGCATGAAATCAGAAACATATGAAATTCGTAACATAATGCATAACGATACATCGGCTTACATAGCGAAACACAAACCGACATATCATACACTCGACTCTATCCGCAAGTTCTAAATACAACCCAAGATATCCCAACTTTAACACTTCCGACTCGTTACACTCCGGGAGAAACGGAGCTCGCCAATCCCCGTCGAATATCATTCTATTCATCGTGTCATACGGTACAAACGTGCCTTCGAAGAAAGGGGTCAAGACGTAAATACGATCGAGGCATGTAAAGCATGGCATACGTAAAACGAGGTCATAACCGAAGTAAGGAGTAAAAAGTGAGCATAATGACCAGAATACCAAAGTGCTTGCATCTGAAACACAAATCGTACATCAGAGGTACAGAAGACAAATATAATAATCAGAATGCCAAAATGCTTCCTTCCTGAGATACGAATCATGCATATCAATGTCATGTATCATATCCGACCCATAATGGGACTGGGTGACATAAGCGAATAATCATCATATACATACCGTAACACATCATAACATTATAACTTATCATATGAGGTGACATTAACCGATGTGGGATTTTCCTAAACCAATGTGGGATTCGCCTAAACCAATGTGGGATTTGCCTAAACCAGTGTGGGATTTGCCTAAACCAATGTGGAATTTGCCTCATCATTGGGTTTGCCCCACCACTGGGTTTGCCCCACCATTGGGTTTGCCCCACCACCGGCTCCGATACCAACTGATCATATTCCAGAATACATACATATAACATATAACGTGTCCCGGCCCTCCAGTGAGGGACTCGGTAAACAGAATCATCATATCATCATATATCACATCATATCGTCGCATATCATATCATATCATCACATGCGGTCCATAATGGGACCGGCGGACGAACGTGGTCGCCACTCCAGGTGCCACAACACATCATACAATATTGTATACCTCCGAACACATCATATTCCGTCACATCATATATCATATCACATCATACTTCGGAAAACACATCATACTTCGGAATATAGCATAGTGCGCACGATAACATACCGGCCCGGGACTCGGCGAAAGAGGTAATAACAGAATGCACGAACAGAATCGTGGGAAATCATATGCAATACAAAACACTTACAAAGACCCAATAGGATAATCAAAACGAACTGTTAGTTCAAAACCAAAACAATAGTCAAATCAATTTTCCTCCGAATATCACTCGGGAACATATCAAACCGAACTTTAGAAACCATAGTCACGTACCAAAATCATATGCATAAAAATCCTCATTTCAGACTCAACAGATAAATAAGTAATCATACTCGGGGGTCGGAATCATAGCCACATTAAGTTCTTTCAAAAAGTCATTAGCACTATACAAAGGAAAGCCGCGGGACCCACGGACGAGCGTCAACCCAATCCGGGCCCGCCTATGAAAGTTAAAGTCATTACTCGTTATAGAAACTTCTACGAACGTTTCATAGCAATCCGAGACCATATGTGAAAGTTACGGTCGTTCGTAGTTACAGAATCTTTTAAAAACAAAATCTCTTTATAAAACTTTTGAAATCCAACCATACAAAAGACATATAAACCATAGCTTGACCATATAAGGATGCCAACATCAAGAAGCAAATATGAATCATAAACATGCTCGAACTTCGAATAGAGTTGCCCCAAGGCTCATAACATATCATAGATTACTTACGTCTAAGACATGCCACAAGAAAGAAAGAGTAAGCTTCACATACCTCATTCGCTTGCTAAGCTAATCCGAACTTAAGTCTCGGCTTCCCAAAATCTACAACAACGTCATTAGATACCAAACATTAGCCATAAGCACTTAGAAATCCAATTCTAAGCTAGCACTTCATTTACAGAAATTTGGGCAGCATTTCCCTATAAACTCAAAGATCCCCGAGAATTCAACTTAAGCCAATATCATCAACAACAATACCAACAACCATTCCAACAACATCAATAAGTCAATTTCAAACGCATTCTAACATTAATCACTCCTTCTACATAATTCGACGACATTCCATTTACATTCAAATCAACATATATAATCAATCCAACATCATCGCTCACGCGTTCAAATACCAATCCGAAACTATTCAAACAAGATTCAAGACACTTCAAACAATCCACACAATATTCAAAACAACCCAACCAATACACAACTCCACCCGAAACCTTCCAAATTCAACAAGAACAACAACAACACAGTTCTTTCTTCCAAATTCATGAACTACACCAACAATCCACACTTTAATAACATTATTCTCAAAAATACAAGAAACCATATTAAGATCACATTAGCTTTCAAAACAGCCCACACACGATTGTAACCTCAATTTGAACCATTAAACTTTCCTTTGCATCATTGAATCCACAACACAACAATCCAAAACACTAAATAAAATTTGTTCATCATTTCTACATAACATCACATATACACGGCCAAGCCCACAACCATTACAACTGTTATATCCCGTATTTGGCACGTTGGGACATTCCGAGCTAGTGGCGGAAGGTTAAGGACAAGGCTATGTTCCGACTTTGCTTTAAAGCACAAGTTGCTTGCAAGTATAAATGGCATGGAATATTAAGGGTAAATTTGGAATAAGGAAAAATTGGAGGCTAAAAGTTGGAAAAAAAATAATTTCATGGAATGACCCAAAAGGCCAAGGTGGCCGTCCAAGGTGGAGTGGACCATGGCCACATGGATGCATAATATATATAATTAAAAGATGACTAAGGCAAGAAAGAATTCATCTTTTGTAGCTTAAGGAAAATTCTAGAAACTTGGAGAAAAAAAAATAACAAGAGAAAAAGAGAGGAGCAAACCGGCCATGTGCCTATATATATACATATATAAGTCATGACCAAACAAGACAATTCATCCTTCTACTTTAGAAATTTCAAGAAACTTGAAGATAAGAAGAGCAACATATTCGGCCATGTATGGCCGAATTTGGCACCATGGAAAATTGAAGGAAAGCAATAATTTTCTCCTAGATTTTCAACCAAATGGAAGGTCCTCTATCATATGGAGTAGTTGTTGGAAGAAGAAAACCATTTGTTTTGCAAGGGGCAACCTAGCCGAGAATGAAGAAGGCAAGTGGAAGAAGAAAACCATTTGTTTTGCAAGGAGCAACCTAGCCGAGAATGAAGAAGGCAAGTGGAAGAAGGTAAGATTCTATCCTCTTTTGCATGGTTTGTAGATGGTTTGGACGTGTTGTTGTATGAAGAAACGAATGGAATTCATTGAATTATGATGTTGATGATGAACCCGTGAATGGACTGTTTTGGTGACAAGGAATGAATGAAATTTTATTTAGTGTTCTTGGTTGTTGTTATGGTAGATTCTATGATGAAAATGAAGGGTTGATGGTTCAAATGGAAGTTGTAATCGTTGTGGACTGATTTTGAAGTTAATGTGAACTTGACATAGTTTCTTGGATTTATGGAAATAATGTTGTAAATGTGTGGATTATGGGTGCCATTGATAAATTTGGAAGGAAGAAATGTATTGTTGTTATTCCTATGGAAATTGGTGATTTCGGGTCCAATGGTGTGTTGGATGGATTATTTTGAATATTGTATAGATTGCTGGGAATGTTCTTAAATCGTGTTTGAATGGTCTCGGGTTAATACTTGAACGTATGATCAATGAAGTTGGCTTGATTGTATGCGGTTTATTTGAATGTAAATGGGATGTTGATGAGAAGAATTGCTAATGTTAGAATGCGTTTGAAATTATTTATTGATGTTGTTGGAATGATTGTTGGTATTGTTGTTGAAGATTTGGCCGAGATGAATTCTCGGGGCTGTTGAAGTTATAGGGGAAATGCTGCCCAAATTTCTGTAGATAAAGTGACGGCTTGGAATTGGGTTCTTTACTGCTTATGGCTAATGTTGGATGTCTAATGACATTATCATGGATTGTGAGAAGCCGAGACGTAAGTCGGATTAGCTTAGAGGACGGCCAAGGTATGTAAAGCTTGACCCTCTTTTCTTTGGCATGTCTTAGTACATGTAGGCTATGATATGATCTCCGAGATAACTCTACTCCTACGATCCGAGCACGTCTATGAGTCTTAGTTGCTCCTTGATATCCGTATTCGTAGTATAGTTAAATTGTGGTCCTTATGCCTTTTGTATGATTATATATGAACATGCATAGAAAGATTTTGTTCGAAAAAGGGACGATAACTACGAACGTCCGTAACTTCCATAGGAAGGCTCGGATCGCTTCGATATGTCCGTAGGAGGTTCGTAGCGTATAATGATCTTAACCTCCACAGGCGGGCCCGGATCGGTTGGGTACTTGTCCGTGGGCCCGCAAGACGTTCCTTTGTATAGTTCTAGCAACTTGTTAAAAGAACTTAATATGGTTAACAACCCGACTTCCGAATATGATTACTCACTTATCTGTTAAGTCTGAAATGAGAAATCGTATGTATATGATGTTGATCCGTAACCATGATGGCTAAAGTTCTATTTGACAAGTCCCGAGTAACATTCGAAAGAAACTGGATTTGACTATGACTATTGGCTTGGTTTTTAAATGATAGTCTATTTTGATTATTTTATAGAATGCTGTGTAAATGTACGAAATGAGAATTCGTATGCATATGATTTGGATACGTAACTATGATTGATAAGAGTTTTATTTGATATGTTTCCGAGTAATATCCGGAAGAGATTTGAATTGACTAATGCCATTGGCTTGTAAACGATAATTTGTTTGATTATTACATTAAGTCCGTGTAAATGTTTTGAGTTGCATATAGATCCTACGATTGTCGTGCACATTATTGTTACTTCCTTCGAGTCCGGGCCGATTACTATCGTGCGCGATCCGAGCTTCCGAAGTATGATGAGCGTACGATATTATGGTGTTATGATGTGTCCGTCACGCCGAGCCCCTCTTGGTCGGGTACCGTGGTTATATGATATGACGTGTGACGGAGAGACGGAGATATGAAAACTTTCGAAGTATGATGAGTTGTGGCGCCCAAGGCGGGAGGGCGACCACGTTCCGTCCGCCGGGTCCTATTACGGGTCGCATAGGGTACATGATATGATAATCTGATGATCGATGACATGATGATTTGATAATGTGATGATCTGATAATATAATGAATCAAGATGATACGGTAATATGATGATTCTGTTTAATCTGATGATATGATAATATGATGATTCTGTTTAATGTGATGATATGATAATATGATGATTCTGTTTAATGTGATGATATGATAATATGATAATCTGATGATGATATGATATGATTTATCGAGTCCCTCACTGAGGGCGGGACACGTTATATGTTATATATATGTATTCGAAATATGATATGTTGGTTTCGGAAGCGGTGGTGGGGGGCAAACCCAATGGTGGGGCAAACCCATGGTGGGGCAAACCTCGAACCCGGTGGTGAGTCCCAAAATTCCACACTCGTGAATCCCGCGTATAGGCGAATCCCGCATTGGTTTAGGCGAATCCCACATTGGTTTAGGCGAATCCCACATCGGTTAATGTCGAGTACTATGATATGATCTATTTTATATATATATATAGGCAGAAAATGTTTTTAAAAAGAAAGCTAAGCATTTCGGCATTCGATCATTATATTGGTCTTCGCACCTCGTATGTATGATTTGTCTTTCGAATACAAGCACCTTGATATTCGATTATTATGTTCATTTTCCGTACTCCTTATTTCGGTTATGATCTCGTTTCCGTATTCCATGCTTTACATACTCGGTACATATTCCGTCATCGACCCCCTTTCTTCGGGGGTCGCGTTTCGTATGCGCGCGTGTACACCTGTACGGTCAAGACATTAGTAGGAGATGTTCCAGCGGGATTGGTGAGCTCCATTTCCTCCGGAGTACTGCCGAGTCAGAATGTTTATGTTATGGAAGTTTGTTCTATGTTAGAGACTTTGCAGACAGAGTCATGTGTATAAGGTGTCAGTTATGTAAGCGGCTCCATAAGCCGATGTATATTATGCATTATATTACGGATATTATATGATTGCGATTTTTATTTGGTTTGAGAAAGATGGAAAGGCATGTTTGCTTTTCGAAAAAAAAATTCCATTACATGTTTGTGTTATGGCTAAGGGCCAAGATGACGAGTACGAGTATTACGAGAGTCGGCGGGTTCGCTCGGCCACTAGTAAGGGTCGGGTGCCCATCACACCCTATCGGATTAAGGGTGTGACAAATTGGTATCGAGCGGTTCGTCCTAGGGGTTGTCTGCAAAGTCGTGTCCAGTAGAGTCCTGTTTATGGTGTGAAGCCGGCCACATTTATAAACAGGAGGCTACGGGGCATCTAGGGTGGTTGCTCTTCTTTCACTTCTTGGATCGTGCCATAGAGCCAAGTCATGGGGAATGAGATTTCCGATACTAACCTTTGATTTTAGCAGAAGAACGACACCAATCGAAGAAGGCGATTGATGATGGAAGTTACAAAGCACGCAGGTAAGTAAAGGTACGAAAGATATATGTTGAGTAAGGTATTGGCGCATGATTGAAATGTGAAGTTGAAAAAAAATAAAAAGGAAAGTAAGCAAGAAAGGGTAACACGTGCAGTCGTGTTGAGCATATGAGGTAAGTCCACTATTTTCAGACCTTTATGAATATTGAGAGCCCTGTGCGGCTGTGATACGATACGATATGATATGATGTATGTATATGATGATGGCCCCGTGAGGCACTGTTGGTATTTCTCACGTGCGTTTTGGGATAATAAGGAATACGAGAGGAAACTCGCTGAAATTTTTCTAGAAATGGTACGGAAATGAGATGTAAGTACGAATATGTTTTGAAAGAGTCGTGTTAATAGTAACGATGGAAGTCGCCTAAAGTACGAAGTATGGTCGTTTAGAATAAGTTAACTGTAAGTTAGCACAATAATAGTAAATAGGAGGTCGAGGAGGATATGGTAATAAGGAATTTGGAACGGATTGGTGATATTAAGAGATGACTTGTGATACTAAGAGATGATTTAGAAAGGGCCGGTAGATTTTGATAGGGTGATATATTAAGGCATCGGTTGGACTGATAAGTAGGAAAAAAAAAGATATATATGATGGGATTATAGTTAGAGGGAGTAATGATACGATTAAGACAAGAGTATGAAGGAAAAAGAGTGGTGACGGATAAGAATGTATGAATAAAACAGCGGGGGAAACGCGTTGTGAGGACGTCTTGGAATATGTTAAGATCCCAATTTACCCCGAAATTATGTGACGAAGGTCATACGGTGAGGTAGACGCGATCGGAAGGCGTTAAAGCGTCGTATTTCATCAAAGTTTTAAAGTTAAGCGTGCTGGAGTGAGAGAAATTTTGGGATGGGTGACCCCCCTGTGAAGTTTTCTGAAAAATCTTACAAATTCAGACGTATGAAGCAAATGAGAAGTTAGATTAAACTAAGAAAAATTAGAGTCTGCGGAGTGGGCAGAAACCTTAAGAGGTCACGTAGGACGGGGCGGATCAGGTCGGTGAAAAGGGGGAGTTAATGGAAGGAAGGAATAGGAAGAAAGCGAGACAACAGTGTAGTAATAGGTTATGCCGTGTGACGGAGGACACGAGCACCATAAGTGATGGAACGAGGAAAAGCCAAGTTATAGAAAGATGAGAAACAAGGTATAATGAGTGCTAGAAGATGACGGGTATGCTAGGGATAAACGTGGATGAACAGAATATGTTTTGAAAATGAGAGGAGAATTATGTAGGAATAGTGTGTTCGAGGACACGAGGGTAGCTGAGATTCCTCGTGTGTAGAATAACGTGGAACGGCATAAACAGGAGAAACGACAAGGGATACCAAGGAAGCACCCGAGATAAGTTGGGATAAGCATAATATTCCAAGAGAACTTTGGACGCTTACCGTCGGAATAAAAGTGCTGCCTAATTGAGATTGGAAATAAGGACATGAGGCGAAGTATAAACGGATAATGGTATAAGTACACCCCTAAAGGGGGGAAGCGGAGAGAGAAATGTGAGGATGAGATAGAAACGAGTTAATACGGTAGTGTGTTTGATATGGACGCACACACACATGAGACCCTTTCTTTGTGAGTTATTAGGATCGGGAAAATCGACAATAAGTGGATAAAAGTCGGGATAATGTTTAAGGTAGTGTGAGAAGTTTTGCCTGGACTTTGAACGACACGACGCCGAGAAAAGTGGACGTGTATGAAGAAAAAGAGTATGACAAGAGAATGGTATTGGATAGCTTAAGAGATAGTATGAAGGATGGCAATAGCTATGAAAAGGAGCTCCCCCGAGGTGCTTATGAGACCCCGTAAGACTAGTTAAACATTCGAGGACGAATGTTCTAAAGGGGGGAAGGATGTTATATCCCGTATTTGGCACGTTGGGACATTCCGAGCTAGTGGCGGAAGGTTAAGGACAAGGCTATGTTCCGACTTTGCTTTAAAGCACAAGTTGCTTGCAAGTATAAATGGCATGGAATATTAAGGGTAAATTTGGAATAAGGAAAAATTAGAGGCTAAAAGTTGGAAAAAAAATAATTTCATGGAATGACCCAAAAGGCCAAGGTGGCCGTCCAAGGTGGAGTGGACCATGGCCACATGGATGCATAATATAGGTAATTAAAAGATGACTAAGGCAAGAAAGAATTCATCTTTTGTAGCTTAAGGAAAATTCTAGAAACTTGGAAAAAAAAAAATAACAAGAGAAAAAGAGAGGAGCAAACCGGCCATGTGCCTATATATATATACATATATAAGTCATGACCAAACAAGACAATTCATCCTTCTACTTTAGAAATTTCAAGAAACTTGAAGATAAGAAGAGCAACATATTCGTCCATGTATGGCCGAATTTGGCACCATGGAAAATTGAAGGAAAGCAATAATTTTCTCCTAGATTTTCAACCAAATGGAAGGTCCTCTATCATATGGAGTAGTTGTTGGAAGAAGAAAACCATTTGTTTTGCAAGGAGCAACCTAGCCGAGAATGAAGAAGGCAAGTGGAAGAAGGTAAGATTCTATCCTCTTTTGCATGGTTTGTAGATGGTTTGGACGTGTTGTTGTATGAAGAAACGAATGGAATTCATTGAATTATGATGTTGATGATGAACCCGTGAATGGACTGTTTTGGTGACAAGGAATGAATGAAATTTTATTTAGTGTTCTTGGTTGTTGTTATGGTAGATTCTATGATGAAAATGAAGGTTTGATGGTTCAAATGGAAGTTGTAATCGTTGTGGACTGATTTTGAAGTTAATGTGATCTTGACATAGTTTCTTGGATTTATGGAAATAATGTTGTAAATGTGTGGATTATGGGTGCCATTGATAAATTTGGAAGGAAGAAATGTATTGTTGTTATTCCTATGGAAATTGGTGATTTCGGGTCCAATGGTGTGTTGGATGGATTATTTTGAATATTGTATAGAATTCTTGGAATGTTCTTAAATCGTGTTTGAATGGTCTCGGGTTAATACTTGAACGTATGATCAATGAAGTTGGCTTGATTGTATGCGGTTTATTTGAATGTAAATGGGATGTTGATGAGAAGAATTGCTAATGTTAGAATGCGTTTGAAATTATTTATTGATGTTGTTGGAATGATTGTTGGTATTGTTGTTGAAGATTTGGCCGAGATGAATTCTCGGGGTTGTTGAAGTTATAGGGGAAATGCTGCCCAAATTTCGGTAGATAAAGTGACGGCTTGGAATTGAGTTCTTCGATGCTTATGGCTAATGTTGGATGTCTAATGACATTATCATGGATTGTGAGAAGCCGAGACGTAAGTCGGATTAGCTTAGAGGGCGGCCAAGGTATGTAAAGCCTGACCCTCTTTTCTTTGGCATGTCTTAGTACATGTAGGCTATGATATGATCCCCGAGGTAACTCTACTCCTACGATCCGAGCACGTCTATGAGTCTTAGTTGCTCCTTGATATCCGTATTTGTAGTATAGTTAAATTGTGGTCCTTATGCCTTTTGTATGATTATATATGAACATGCATAGAAAGATTTTGTTCGAAAAAGGGACGGTAACTACGAACGTCCGTAACTTCCATAGGAAGGCTCGGATCGCTTCGATATGTCCGTAGGAGGTTCTGTAGCGTATGATGATCTTAACCTCCACGGGCAGGCCCGGATCGGTTGGGTACTTGTCCGTGGGCCCGCAAGACGTTCCTTTGTATAGTTCTAGCAACTTGTTAAAAGAATTTAACATGGTTAACAACCCGACTTCCGAATATGATTACTCACTTATCTTGTTATATCTCGCATTTTGTACGTCGGAATATTTTAAGTTAGTGGCGACAAGTTAAAGACAAGGCTATCCTTCTCGACTTTGTTTTACGACATAAGTTGCCTATGATTTATTGGCATGGATTATTAAGGAAAATTTGGGGACAAAAGTTGAATATGGAAAGTTGGCTATTTCATGAAAATGACGGCATGTGGCAGGCCACATGTGATGTGGGCCATGGCCACATGGAAGCTTAGTACATGTTATTTAAAAGATGGCAAATTCATTATTTTTCATCCTTTGTGACTTGGGAAAATTCTAGAGATTTGGAGAAAAGAAAAGAAAAGAAAAAAAAAAGAAAAAGATATGGAGCATGTGCATGGTCATGTGCACATTTTTATAGAGATAAATATATATATATGGATGACTAAGTTCATCATTTTCATCACATTCCATCTCTAGAAATTTCATGAAATATGAAAAAAAAAAAAAAAAAAAAAAAAGAGAGAAACGGCCATGGATGGCCGAAAATTGTCTCTTCAATTTTGATCATAGAAAAATTATTTCTTCTAGCTTTCCTACTAATTGAGAGGTTGTTACACCCCGGAAAAAAATTTCGCGCTACAAAATCATAGACGGCGTGGTACGAGCTCGAAAAGGAGTTAAGTCAAACAAGTATTAAGGATGAATATTGGGTGATCTAAGTCTAAGAATATATACACATACGACATTTGGAGACAATATGGTGTGAATTGGTTCATAAGTTATTTAACGAAAAACCCTCGTTACGATAAGTTAAGGTGGGGCCCACACGTTGGGACCTTATAAAAGACATATGAAGAGATATATGGGTAGTACATGTGAAGTTGAGCAAATCCTAAGAAGGACCCATAAGCCAAAAATGAGTGTAAGCCCTCCAAAAGGACGATTTAAGAAAGCGTTTTCGGATGACGACTTGGAGGGGCAAAAACGGCATTATAAGTTTGGAATTTGGGAAAACTTCCATAAATAAAAGTTGTATAGAATTGAATTAGCTTTCCAACGGTAGGTCATGGGCCTACGGGTGACATCGGGATAAGGAGATATGAGCATTTTAAGGCGGGAGGGTTGAGTTGAACAAAGAAATCCGGCCCAACCCGAATCAATTCGGGTCAGGCCCATCACCCATGCTTTTTAATTGAAATTTTCGGTTTCTCTCCCTCATTTTCAGACCAAGAGAACCTAGAAAACTCTAGAGAAAAAGGGAGAGGAGAGCCTAGAGAGAAAACCAATTTTTGACCAAAATCGGAGCCCCGAATCCCGAAGCCCATGAAGAGAAAAGTGTTCTACGTCGCGTTGCCTTCGATTTGAGCTAAAAATCAACTAAAGAGATGAGGGTGGACGTTGTGGCTGTGCACTTAAGGTATGAATAAGGTTCCTTTTCATTGTTAACAAGTTTATTTAGAGTTTTAACGGATTAGAACGAAGAAAATAGCGCGATAAATTCGTTTGTTGGTATGGTTGGATTGTGGAATGGGGTTTGAAGAAAATTTTGGATGAAAACAAATGTATTTAACTTGTAGAATGCGGAGGATGTTGTTATTAATGTTGTTAGTGTTAGTTTCGACTTCTTTATGGAAATAAAATTATTAAATAGTTATATCGCGAATTGGTTAGTTGGAAAATTTGGAAAATAATGTGCGGGCTATTTTACGGTATATGTTGGTGTTGAAAATGATGGTAATATATTTGGTATTGTTGTTGATGTGTTGGTTGTTGAATTGTAAATTGCAGGGCTAGGCATATAAACGGGGGAGATGCTTTGCCCAAATTTTTGTAGACAAGTGTTGATTTAAGATTGAATACTTAAAGGCTTATAATCAATGTTTGGTATACGTGACCAATTGTAGATTTTGGGGCATTCGGAACTTGAAATTGGAGAAGCGTAAGAAGCGGAAAAGGTATGTAAAGCCTTACCTTTCCTTCTTTTGGCATGTCCTAGACATAATAGGTTATGATACAAGCCTCGGGGAAACTCGGTTCCTAGAAATCGAGCCTAATTTTGACCCTTATTTATTCAATGTAATTGAATTAGGTACTTTATGTTTTGATAGAAAAATAGTTTACACATCCGTATCTTTCACAAACGGAACTAGATTGCCCCGAAACTTTCGTAGATGACTTCACAAGGCTTAATGTTCGTAATTTATGTACGCCACCCCGACTTGACCTGAAGTGGGCCCACAATTCCCGAGACCCTTCGTATTGCTCCATTTGACTTATTTATGTGCGATAAGTAAAGGAAACTTTTGGCTATTGTCCCGACTACTAAACGATAGTGTTTTAACTGTTTCATTAAGTTTTCTAATATACCTTGTTGTGCAATAGTGTTTCTAATATGATTATGGCTTCGGTTCTCCAAAAAATGGCTTCTGAAACACGTGTAGAATGTTACGTACTTCAAATGCTCGTAACTTCTTCATACTAAGTCGGATTGACTCGAAACCCGTTTCGAGCTTTCGGTCTCGGTAAGTAAACGTGTCTAATGAGTCTTAACATTGGTTTGCGTGCATATGGTCGTAAATTTTCTTATGCTAATTCGGATTAATTTGAGACGCGTTTGTAGTTCACTAATGATTTTTAAAAGAACTAGTTTTGTACAAAGAAGTAAAAAAAAATTTATTTTCAAACCACTCCGAAGGGAGTGCGATATTTTATTATTCAGATTTTCCAAAACCACTCCGAAGGGGGTGTGCAATTTTATTATTTCATTCCATTTACGACTTATGTCTACATTCCATAACGCTATTACTATTATTATTATTATTATTATTATTATTATTATTATTATTATTATTATTATTATTATTATTATTATTATTATTATTATTATTATGCCCGAAGGGGCTAGGATTAGTATTATGTCACGAGGTGGCATGCCCGAAGGAACCGGGGGTAGTCGTATGTCACGTGTGGCATGCCCGAAGGGGCTAGGAGTATTATGTCGGGGCCAGCATGTCCGAAGGGGCCAGGATAGACGTATGTTGGACCGGCATGCCCGAAGGGGCCATCATTTTATTTCGGGACCGGCATGCCCGAAGGGGGGCCGGGATAGACGTATGTCGGGACCGACACACCCGAAGGGGATTATTACTATCATTGTTATTACTATTATTATTATTATTAGGCGGAAGCGGCCGTCCGAAGGGACTATTTTCTTTAGACATTAAATTCATACTGGGCATCCTAAATTTGCTTACTGTTGTACTTTTCTGATTCATGCTTCAGAGATGCTTTACATATTCCGCACATCTTCCGTACCGACCCCTTTCTTTGGGGTCGCGTTTCATGCCACGCAGTACTCCCGTATTTAGCCGTTATTTTAGAAGATGTTCCGGTAGAGATGGCGAGCTCCATTTCGGGCCGGAGTGTTGCTGAGTCAAGCACTTATGTCATGATATTTGTATATCCTAGAGACTTTGCGTACGGTGTCTGTGGATAGGGTGACGAGGAGCGCGAATCGGTTATAGATGTTAAAAGAGTGTGTATTTTCGGATGTTGTCGGTTGGTAAAAACTACGTGATTGGATCAAGGTTTTCACAACTGTATAAAGACGATGATCTCTATTTTGAAAAGTTTCATGTTTTAAAATTTTTTTTTGAAATGACAAAGTTTTAGTAACGCGAACGTTTAAGGGTTCGCTCGACTCGAGGAGAGTCGGTGCCCATCACGCCCGATGAAGATTGGGGTGTGACAAAGTGGTATCGAGGTGTCCGTCCTAGGGGTTGTCGCAAAGTCGTGTCCGATGTAGAGTCTTGTTTATGGTGTGAAGCGCGCCACATTTATAAACGGGAGGCTACGGACATCTAGGTATTGTTGACCTTCTTTTTGTCTTAGATCGTGCGATAGAGCCAAGTCATAGGGAATCTAGGAATTGAAAAGGGTAAAACGGTAATTGTTAAAGAGAAGGACGTGTTACGAAAATGTCTCGAAATCTGTAAGACTTCAATTTGCTCCAGATCATGTAATAAAGGCCATACGAGGAAGCGGACGCAATTATATCGCATTAAGGCACCGAATCTCACCAAGGTTTCGAGGTTAAGCGTGCTAAGGTGGGAGGATGGGTGACTCCCCACAGGAAGTATGCAAGAAATTCCAAAGATTTAGCTGTAAAAGACAAATGAAAGACCAGAATGGCCTAAGTGAAATCAGAGTATACGCAATGGTTGGAGACCATAAAAAGCCATGTAGCACGCGACTGGCTAGACTAGAGAAGAGACAGAAAGTACGTCACAACTTTGGAATTGGGATAGGCTTGAATAGAGTTGGAAGTATTTTGTGGGCTAGTTGATAGCAATTATATGTATACGTATATGAATGCGTATGATATCTCATCCATGATTACACCGGCGGACATGCGAGTCCCGAACTAGCACTACGGTCAAGAAGGCCTCAATCGAGTAAAAGATACTCGGATACGGTTGGCGTATAAGGAGCCCCTTAAAAAGGGGGGGAGAATATATTATACTGGACTTAACAAGGATGAGTATGAAGAAAAAGGACAACTATAAGAAGGGATCCTCTCGGAGTATCATACTACCCCATGAGATCAGTTGAACATTCGAGGACGAATGTTCTAAAGGCGGCGGGGAAGATGTTACACCCCGGAAAAAATTTCGCGCTACAAAATCATAGACGGCGTGGTACGAGCTCGAAAAGGAGTTAAGTCAAACAAGTATTAAGGATGAATATTAGGTGATCTAAGTCTAAGAATATATACACATACGACATTTGGAGACAATATGGTGTGAATTGGTTCATAAGTTATTTAACGAAAAACCCTCGTTACGATAAGTTAAGGTGGGGCCCACACGTTGGGACCTTATAAAAGACATATGAAGAGATATATGGGTAGTACATGTGAAGTTGAGCAAATCCTAAGAAGGACCCATAAGCCAAAAATGAGTGTAAGCCCTCCAAAAGGACGATTTAAGAAAGCGTTTTCGGATGACCTGACTTGGAGGGGCAAAAACGGCATTATAAGTTTGGAATTTGGGAAAACTTCCAGAAATAAAAGTTGTATAGAATTGAATTAGCTTTCCAACGGTAGGTCATGGGCCTACAGGTGACATCGGGATAAGGAGATATGAGCATTTTAAGGCAGGAGGGTTGAGTTGAACAGTAAATCCGGCCCAACCCGAATCCAATTCGGGTCAGGCCCATCACCCATGCTTTTTAATTGAAATTTTCGGTTTCTCTCCTCATTTTCAGACCAAGAGAACCTAGAAAACTCTAGAGAAAAAGGGAGAGGAGAGCCTAGAGAGAAAACCAATTTTTGACCAAAATCGGAGCCCCGAATCCCGAAGCCCATGAAGAGAAAAGTGTTCTACGTCGCGTTGCCTTCGATTTGAGCTAAAAATCAACTAAAGAGATGAGGGTGGACGTTGTGGCTGTGCACTTAAGGTATGAATAAGGTTCCTTTTCATTGTTAACAAGTTTATTTAGAGTTTTAACGGATTAGAACGAAGAAAATAGCGCGATAAATTCGTTTGTTGGTATGGTTGGATTGTGGAATGGGGTTTGAAGAAAATTTTGGATGAAAACAAATGTATTTAACTTGTAGAATGCGGAGGATGTTGTTATTAATGTTGTTAGTGTTAATTTCGACTTCTTTATGGAAATAAAATTATTAAATAGTTATATCGCGAATTGGTTAGTTGGAAAATTTGGAAAATAATGTGCGGGCTATTTTACGGTATATGTTGGTGTTGAAAATGATGGTAATATATTTGGTATTGTTGTTGATGTGTTGGTTGTTGAATTGTAAATTCCGGGCTAGGCATATAAACGGGGAGATGATCGCCCAAATTTTTGTAGACAAGTGTTGATTTAAGATTGAATACTTAAAGGCTTATAATCAATGTTTGGTATCCGTGACCAATTGTAGATTTTGGGCATTCGGAACTTGAAATTGGAGAAGCGTAAGAAGCGGAAAAGGTATGTAAAGCCTTACCTTTCCTTCTTTTGGCATGTCCTAGACATAATAGGTTATGATACAAGCCTCGGGGGAAACTCGGTTCCTAGAAATCGAGCCTAATTTTGACCCTTATTTATTCAATGTAATTGAATTAGGTACTTTATGTTTTGATAGAAAAATAGTTTACACATCCGTATCTTTCACAAACGGAACTAGATTGCCCCGAAACTTTCGTAGATGACTTCACAAGGCTTAATGTTCGTAATTTATGTACGCCACCCCGACTTGACCTGAAGTGGGCCCACAATTCCCGAGACCCTCTCGTATTGCTCCATTTGACTTATTTATGTGCGATAAGTAAAGGAAACTTTTGGCTATTGTCCCGACTACTAAACGATAGTGTTTTAACCGTTTCATTAAGTTTTCTAATATACCTTGTTGTGCAATAGTGTTTCTAATATGATTATGGCTTCGGTTCTCCAAAAAATGGCTTAAAACACGTGTAGAATGTTACAGTACTTCAAATGCTCGTAACTTCTTCATACTAAGTCGGATTGACTCGAAACCCGTTTCGAGCTTTCGGGTCTCGGTAAGTAAACGTGTCTAATGAGTCTTAACATTGGTTTGCGTGCATATGGTCGTAAATTTTCTTATGCTAATTCGGATTAATTTGAGACGCGTTTGTAGTTCACTAATGATTTTTAAAAGAACTAGTTTTGTACAAAGAAAAAAAAAAAATAAAAAAAAATTTATTTTCAAACCACTCCGAAGGAGTGCGATATTTTATTATTCGTATTTTCCAAAACCACTCCGAAGGGGGTGTGCAATTTTATTATTTCATTCCATTTACGACTTATGTCTACATTCCATAACGCTATTACTATTATTATTATTATTATTATTATTATTATTATTATGCCCGAAGGGGCTAGGATTAGTATTATGTCACCGGTGGCATGCCCGAAGGAACCCGGGGTAGCCGTATGTCACGTGTGGCATGCCCGAAGGGGCTAGGAGTATTATGTCGGGGCCGGATGTCCGAAGGGGGCCGGGATAGACGTATGCTTTAGACGGACCGGCATGCCCGAAGGGGCCATCATTTTATTTCGGGACCGGCATGCAGAAGGGGGCCGGGGATAGACGTATGTCGGGACCGACACACCCGAAGGGGATTATTACTATCATTGTTATTACTATTATTATTATTATTAGGCCGGAAGCGGCCGTCCGAAGGGACTATTTTCTTTAGACATTAAATTCATCTTGGGCATCTAAATTTGCTTCTTGTTGTACTTTTCGATTCATGCTTCGGAGATGCTTTACATATTCGGACATCTTCCGTCGACCCCCTTTCTTTAAGGGCCGCGTTTCATGCCACGCGTACTCCCCGATGATGCCGAAGTTATTTTAGAAGATGTTCCGATAGAGATGGCGAGCTCCATTTCAGTTCGGAGTGTTGCCGAGTCAAGCACTTATGTCATGATATTTGTATATCCTAGAGACTTTGCGACAGTGTCCTGTGGATAGGGTGACGAGGAGCGCGAATCAGTTATAGATGTTAAAAGAGTGTGTATTTTCAGATGTTGTCAGTTGGTAAAAACTACGTGATTGACTGAAGGTTTTCACAATCTGTATAAAAACAGTGATCTCTATTTTGAAAAGTTTCATGTTTTAAAATTTTTTGAAATGACAGGTTTTAGTAACGCGAACGTTTAAGGGTTCGCTCGACTCTGAGGAGAGTCGGGTGCCCATCACGCCCTGATGAAGATTGGGGTGTGACAGAGGTCCTCTACACCATGGAGTAATTGTTGAAGCAAGAAAAACATTCCTTCTCACAAAAACAAGCTAGCCGAGTGAAGGACAAGAGTGAGAGGTAAGGTTCAATCTCATTTTTCATGTGTTGTGAATGATTTGTACATGTTGGGAAATGTAGAAATGAAACAAGTTCATGAAAACATGGTGTTGTGTGTGTGGCCGTGTGTAATGTGTTGAGGCCGGGTGTGTGTGTGGTTGTATAGAAGTGAAGAATTAATTGTATTTAGCATGTTTGTGTGTTGTTGTAATGTGTGTAGAAATGAATGAAACTCATAAAATGTTGGAATTGAGGCTTGACCGTGTATGTTGGATTTTGGCCGTGTGTATTGTGTTGTGTAGTAAGAGGGGGACTAATTTGTTTAGCGTTTGGTTGTTGTCGTTGTGAATTCTATGATGTGAAATGAAGTTTCAATGATCCAAGTAAAGGTTATGAGTGTGGGGCGATTTGGAGCTTAATGTGCTTTCAATATGTTTCTTGAATCTCTGGAAATAATGTTGCTAGCATATGTAATTGTTGATAGAGTTTATGAATTTGGAAGAAGGAAAATGTATTGTTGTTGTTCTTATGGAAATTTGAGGTTTCGGGTTTTATTGTATAGTGGATGGGCTGATTTGAATACATTGTGAATTGCCCGAAGTGTTCTCCGAATTTTGTTAAGTGATCTTGAGTTAGTTTTGAATATGCGAGCAATGATGTCGGCTTGAAAGTATGTAGTTGAAATGGATATAAGAGAATGTTCTTGAATTATGTGTAAAAGAATTATTAATGATAGAATGCTGAAATTATTTATTGATGTTGTTGGAATAGTTGTTGGTATTGTTGTTGATAATATTGGCAGAGTTGAATTCTCGGGGTGTTGAATTTATAGGGAAGTCTTTGCCCGATTTTTGTAGATAAAGTATTAAATTGGAATTGAATTCTTAAGTGTTATGGCTAATGGTTGATACCTAATGGCATGATTGTAGATCGTGAGAAGTCGAGATGTAAGGTTAGATTAGCTTAGGAAGCGGCTAAGGTATGTAAGGCTTACTCTTTCCTTCTTTGGCATGTCTTACACGTAATTAAGGTATGATATGATTCGTACTTGGGGTAACTCCGCTCTTACGTTCCGAATATGTATATGATTGTTATTTGCTTCATGATGTAACATACTTCATATGGTTCTTAAGTCGTATGTATGCTTGGAATTCAAACATGGTATAAAAAATTTGGTTCCTAAAGATCCTATGTCTAAAAACGTCCGTAACTTTCGTAAACGAAACCGGATTGCTTTGATACGTTCATAAATGATCCTATGACATGTAATGACTTTAACTTTCATGTACAGGCCGGATTGGTTTAATGCATATCCATGGGCCCCGAGGGTTACGTTTGAATAGTCTTAACTACTTGTTTTTGAAGGAACTTAACATGATGTCCACTTTGACTTTCGAATGTCAGCTACCTACTTCATTGAGTCTATGATGATTTATGTGCATATGGCTTCTCACTACTCTGCTCGTGCAAGCTCAATATGTCTTTCACCGAGTCCCGGGCCAGGTACGCATTCATGCAACTTCTCTGCATTGTTCACCGAGTCCCTCACTGAGGCCGGGCCGCTATATATATATATATATATGTATGATGATATGATGATGTGATGAGATGGAGATGGCGGCCGGGACGGCGTACCGAGTCCCTTTGCTAGCGGGGGGCCGGGACACGCTTATTCATAGAGTCCCTCACTGAGGGCCGGCACGGTATGTATATATATGTATATACTGTATGCACACATGGTTATGATTATGACATGATTTTACTCACCGAGTCCCTCACTAGAAGACAGTACGTATATATATACGATGATATGACGATATGATTATGATAAGATTTTACTTACCGATATATGCATATGCATGACAAATGTTTTCAAAAACAAGTCTTATGATTTTACGTACTCTTTCGTCGGTGTGATCCCGCTTACTATATTTCATGCTTTACATACTCGGTACATATTCCGTCGACCCCCTTTCTTCGAGGCTACGTTTCATGCCGCGCGGTGTACACCCGGATGAGATGAGGATATTGTTAGAGACGTTCCCGGCGGGATTGGCGAACTCCGGTTCCTTCGAGTCTTTGCCGAGCTAGAGCATTATGTTATGACAGTTTGTTCCATGTTAGAACTTTGCGGAGATGTTGTGGGTATTAGATGTCGGTTATGTAAATGGCTATGTAAGCCGGTATATTATTATGCGTTGTGTTATAAGTTTCATATGTTGCAAGATTTTATTTGATTTGAGAAAAGCAAAAAGCATATTATTCTTCGATAAATTTTTGTTATGTATATTTGTGTCATGATTTGAAAGCCAGCGTGTCACACGATAACCCCGTAGAAATGTGACTAGTGTCCGAATTGGACACTTATACGACACCCGATACCCAAAACTAGCAAATTAACTTGCATAATCATAATTAATCACATATAGCCTCGAATATCGCATAGTAGTCGACATAGTAGCATAAAGCGCTGGGTTGTCAAAATGTACGAAATCTCTAAATATACACGGAGGCGAGCCGATTAGGCATCGTCAGCGGGTAAACCACCCAAATCATATAACACGTACACATAAACGTACGGATAGAGCCATAACCCACATACATGTCTCGGACCTCTAAACGAGTAACAAAATCGGATGACGGGACGGTGCCCACCGTCGCCCACTGATAAATATGTACATATGCGTCGGAATAGTATGTATACCAAAATATCGGCTCCCGATGAAGAGCACTCCCGGATAACGAGGAAAAGGTGTCCTAGCGGGTGGATCACCCAGGGCTTAAGTCGGTACTGCGGGCATGAAAGCACGCGACCCCGAAGAAAGGGGGTCAGTACGGAATATGTACTGAGTATGTAAGGCAGAAATACAGAATCATAATAACAAACTACAGAAAATAGATATGGTACACAAAATATCAAAATATTTATCAAAAATATAAATCATGCATAGGCTCTTAGAACGATGGTCGCTCGCACATCGATGGCGCCATACCACATCATACTCCGAAGGTTTCAAATCTCCGACACCGACATATCATATCAAATCACAAAGTCGTACCCCCCCCCCGTCGAAACATACACGGTACCCGAAAGAGGGACTCGGCGTACCGGATCATCATACTCCCGGAATATATCAAAGTGCACACGAACATAACCGGCCCGGGATCCGGTGAAAGAAGTACTAACCATATGCACGAGCGGAGTCGTGGTGACAATAATATGCATAAAATCATAATCATAAATCATCGAGTAAGTAAGAAATCCATATGCGGAAGTCAAAGCGAAAATAGTATTAAATTTTTCTCGAAGGTCATTAAGGTTAGCATAGAAAAGCCGCGGGCCCCCACGGACGGGTTCCGACCCCCATCCGAGCCCGACTAAGAAAGTTAAGGGAAAGTTATGTCTTATGAACTTACCTATTATATTTTGGGGCGTTCCGAGCTCGTATGCAAAAGTTACGGACGTTTGAAGTTCGGGACCCTTTTGTAGTCAAAATTCTTTATAAGTCTTTTGAAATTCATTCATTTGTAAACTTAAGAATCTTAGTTTGAATACATTAAGGAGTGGGTCTTTAGGATCGAATAGAGTACGTATCTAAGCTCGGATTTTTAAGAGTGGAATAACCCCGAGGCTCGGTGTCACGACCCGACTCCGTGGGCCGCGACTCGTGCCTAGTTGGGCACTCGTACGTACCTTACCTAAATTAGTAAAATATTAAAGACAAACAGAAATAATAATTCAATAAGGACAAGTGGGCCTGCGCGATGGCCGATAAGGCCGTCACAAAACATAGATAAACTCTAATCGTACGCGGATCTCACGAAACCTATACGGAACCCACACCACATGTCTACGGACCTACTGGAACAAAACATAATCATATGACGGACGGGGCCCCGCCGTACCCGCAGTAAATACGTACATATACGTAGGGCCTCATACCAAAATACGGGCTCCGGACAAAAGGAGCACCTGACCGCCGAGCGAGATAACCTAAGCAACGGATCCACAAATCGGTCGTACGCCCGCGGCACGAAACGCGACCGAAGAAAGGGGTCGATACGGAAAATGTCACCGAATATGTAAAGGTAGCATTGTAATAAATAACATTAAAATCAGAACAGAATGTGCGGGAAACAAATGAGATGCATAGGTAATCAAAATTGCGTATCGAAATCATAAGTAATGCATACGCAAAACATATGCAAAAGCCGGCCCCGCTATGGGACTCGGTGGAACAGAGAAGGCGCTCCCGTCATCGTCCCGCGCCAAAACACATCATACTTCGGTATAGGAATATCTCCAAACCCATCATAACATACCAAATGGCCATACCACGTCACACCATCGGATATCGGAATATATGTACATGGCACATCATACTTCGGACCCATGTACATGTCATACACTCCCTCGCACCGAGGCCACGGCGAACAATGCGAGAGGAAACGCTTGATAACATATCACGGCCCGGGCTCGATGAAGGAAGCATTGAGGCATCCACGAGTGGAGTAGTGAGAAACTAATGCAATAAAAATAACATATATTTCCCGGAGACTCAATGGGGGGGGGGGGGGAGGCATATCAGATGACAAATCAAATCAATGAAATTGGACGGAGTCATAGTACGTACCTTTCGGACATCACGGAGGATTATGTCGGAACAGAACGTTTGGATTCGTGATACAGATCAGAACACATCTCAGAACTTAACGGATATTCAAAATAGTTTTAAGTAATAAATAGAGGAGTAGTTAAAATGTTTTCCTTTAAAAGCCGCTCGAAGACAAGTCATAAACACAAAAGAGTAAAATCGGAAATAGTGGGCCCACCTCGGTCAATTGAGGTGGCGGACGCAAATTACATATGTTCAACTTCATAATATCATTTACGAGGGTTTTAAGGTAATCGGATTTTATTTACAAAAGTTGGGGAGATTAGATCACTTTCTAGTCATTTACAACCTAACTAATTCAATTCTACTGAAAGAAAAAGGAAGATTTTCGAAGGCGGATTCCGAAGAGTGGAGTTGTCCCCGAGGTCCGAATTCAAGCCTAGTACATCTAGGGCGTGCCATGGAAAGAAAACAAAAAGCTTTACATACCTTTCTCTCTTGTTAAGCTCGTCGAAACTCCGATCCCGTTTCGCCAAAAATCTGCGAATGGTCATATTGACCAGTTACTATTCATGAGACTCACAATTTCCAATCTTAGCCAATATTGTTCTAAAAAAAAAATTAGACACCTCCTATACATATAGCACCCTCGAGTTTCAACTCGGCTCGGAATAGTCAACAACAACAACCCAACAACACCAAGAATATCAACAATCACTACAAACCACAACATAACATAACTAGTTTACTTTCCGACACATATCCCGACGGAGTTCTATTCCCGACTCCCATTTTCAAACCAACATCATCATACTCACATTCATTACTAACCAAAATCGTTACCATGCCATTCGGAAGCATTTCATATCATTTCTACAAAATATACACAAACTATACAAAATATACAACTTTCCACCAAAGTCATAATTTATCCAAATCTTCTAATCTTTAACATACATATTCATAACATATTTCCATCTTCCAAGTTCATCAACAATCATCATAATTCACACTCTAATATCTCAATTTCCATAATGTCATAAAATCATACAAATACGACATAAGTTCCTACATTCCGTTTCAATGCAAACTTTCATCATTTTACTTCCATTTACATTGCAAGGATCGCAATAACCCAATTAACATACTAAACAAACTTAATTCATTTCCATCCCACCAACACCATACCACACGGCCATAGGCCAACTTTCCCCTTCATCAAATTTTCCTCCATTTTTCCCTTCCGAAACAAATTCTACAATGACCACAATCAAAATACAACATAAAATTCAATTCGTTCTAACTACACAACATTACATACATTCGGCCACTTGCATGCATTCACTACCACCATGCAAACTTCCATATTTCTATATGTTCTACTCATTTACACATACTATAATGCAAACAAACCTTCATGACATAATTAAAAAGAATGAATTCTTATCTTTTCCTACCAACTTCTTTACTTCACCAAAGTTGCTCACTTGAAGAAATAAGGGCTTCTTCTTCCAAAACAATTGCACCAAGTCGTGAGCACCCTTGATTTAGTGGAAATACCACAAGAAAATAATTTTTGGGAAAGATTTCAAAGTGGCAAAAATTTGGGGTCTTGGCAGATGCCATGTCCCAGCCAAGCTTCTCTTGTCCTTCATCTTTCCTTTCTCTTCTCTCTTATAATATGAGCACCCCTCATATATATATATCCTTTTGTATGCATGTAGAGAGCACATGCCCCTCTCTAAATTTTCTTTCCTTTTTCTTTTATTTTCTAGAAAGATGACTAACTTAGGTCATCTTTTCTTCTTTTCTTTTTATATTCTTTTTTTTTTGTCACATGGCCATTAGGCCCCTTTCTTGGAATATTCTTGAACCCTTTATGAAATTTCCGTTTTGCCCCTCGACTTTTCTCATTATTACCATCTTGCCCCTAGTCTTTTCCGGATATTTCCACATCTACGTTTTCCACTGTGCTTTATGAACCAAACAAAATCATCATTCTGATATCCTTAACCTTATTAGCATTTCCGCGTCAATATTCGCCACTTTCCACTTGCCTGTTGGAATCAATTGGAACCTCAATTCCACACATTCCGACTTGTTTCCAATTTTTCGAATACGCGTAAAATCACGAGGTGTAACACTCGGGTCATAGCCCTGGCACTAAGACATGCCAAAGAATAGAAAGTAGCACCTTACATACCTCTTCCGCTGCAAGACAAGTCAAGCCTCAACTCTCGGATGCTCCCGAGATCTACGTAACGCCAAATATATCAACATTAGCTACACACACTTAGGCATTCAATTCCAAACGAACATTAAATTCTACGAAATTTCGGCGACATTTCCCCCGTAAATACACCAACCCGAGATTTCAACTACGAGCTAATTTCAACAACAACCAAACCAACAACCAAACTACAATCTCAACAATCAATTCCCGATGCATTTCAACATTACTAGTTCTTTCTACACGACTTTAACAACATACATAATATTCCAACAACATTCATAATATACTCGTTTCAACCACTTACGTTCAAACTAATATCAACGTTCATGGTTCGACTATCGATCCAGGACCCGTTCAAACCATATCTGAAACACTTTAAAAGCGATTCATACAATATTTCAAACAACCCAAATATTGTTCCAACTTACCGAAATTGTCTCCAAACGCGAGAACAACACCAAACATATTCTTTCCTTCCAAATTCATGAATTACACTAATACTCCACACATTAACAAAGCAATTCTCATAAATACCAAAAATCACATAAAATGTGCATAAATTTCCAAATCATCCCATAACTAACATAACATTGTTTTGAGTCATCAAACTTGCATTTTTCATCATAGAATTCATAACGACGATAACGAAAATACTAACGACAATTGTTCATTCACAACTACACTAAAGGGGAACCATTCGGCCAACATCACCCCATACACCTTAAGATGATTTTCATTCTTTTCTTCACTGCACACAATCAAGACATGCTAACTAAGATTAATTCATGACTTTACACCACACACAACACACACACACACGGCCAACCTCATGCATACGGCCTCAACTTGACACAGCTTCCATCATGAATTTCTTCACTTTTATCATGCTACAACACATATGAACCATTTACAACACATAAAACAAGATTAAAACTCACCTTTCTTCTTGACTTCTCTCTTGCCTAAAGTTGGTAGATAGGAAAACGAATAAACTATTGCCGAAACAACGACTCCACGTTAACGAGCACCCTTAAATTAAAGTTTGCTTGAAGAATTTATTTTTTTGATGGCTAAATAATTGTCTTGAATTTCAAGGGGTTGGCGAACCCTCCTCTCATTTCTCTCTTTCTCCTTGTTTTCTTGATTTCTCTAGAAGTAAAATGAAGAGCAAGATGACTTAGTCATCTTTTAAGTTGCTATATAAAATAAATCCATGTGGCCATGGCCCACAAGTAAATGGCCGGCCACCTTGCCCCTATTTTTATTTTTTTTTGAATTTTCAAACTTTCCATAAATAGCACACTTACTAAAAATGGAAAATTCCTCCAAGTATTTCCTTAACATTTTCATGACATTAAAATCATACACAACTTAAGTCTTTAAGACACACAAAAGTCTCTACTTCACTTCTCGGGGTAGTCTTGTTCTCACTTATCGTAATTCACCCAAGTTGTCCCGTTACTCAAAATACGGGATATAACATCCTCCCCCCCTTTAGAACATTCGTCCTCGAATGTTAAATTAATCTTACGGCCTTAGAAACAGTTCGGGGGAGTGCTTTTATTGTTATCACACATAATTCATTCATTGATCAACATAATCAAGTAAAGAATTTAAAGTGCACATGTAGACACCCAAGAGGAACAAAGTGAGGATACTTAACCTTAAATACACTCTCGGTACTTCCCCGGGTTATTTCCTCTCGATTGTTGTTACCTTTGCTTAACGGAGGCTACATCTTTGTTCCGCAACCTCCTTTCCTGACGATCCAATATAACTGCAAGGCTGCTCTCTTCATAGGATAGTTCCTCCGTGACACGGACATCATCCACCGGGAAATATTCGGAAGGGTCGCCAATGCATTTACGAAGCATAGAAACATGAAATACGGATGCCTTACGCCCAAATCATTTGGCGAGATCCGATTCGTAGGCAACTTTGCCTATTCTCCGAATAACACGATAAGGCCCAATATATCTCGGAGTTTGAGTTTTCCTTTCTTACCGAATCGCATAACCCTTTTCATAGGCGATACCTTCGGGAATACCAATCACCAAACCTGAAATTTCAAGTCACCGACGTCGATTATACGCGTATGATTTCGGTCGACTGCAGAAGCTAATAGTCTCTCCCAGAATAAGCTTCACTTTGTCCACCGCTTCTTTGGATCATATCTGGACCAATTAATTTAGTTTCTCCGATGTCGAACCAATGGGTACGGTAACCTGCGTTTTAGGCCATATAATGCCTCGTACGGGAGCATCTGAATCTTTGGAATGATAGCTATTGTTATAGGCAAATTCAACCGGCGGCAAATGATCATCCCAGCTACCTCAAATCAATAACACAGGCCCGCAACATATCTTCAAGTGTCTGGATGGTGCGCTCGGCACACATCCCCGTCCTACGAGGTTGGAAACGTGCTAAGACTTACACAGGTCCCCAGTCCGTCTTGAAATGACCTCCGAGAGAATTTGCTTTATGCGGAAGGTGCCTACATCGAAATAATAGATGTGGTGTCACGACCCAACCCGTGGCGTGGCTAGCGCCCGATACGGGCACCGTGCGTACTAACACAAGTATCGCATATGTTAACAAGAAAATCAATAAGGTAATAACTCGGAGATTTTTAGAACAATCCGGACGGAGTCTCCTCAGTTTTCCTACTAACAAAATCAACTTTGTACTCGGAAAATACCAACATATTCATATACACGGATATAGGCGGCGAGACAAAGTGCCGCCCGGTGGATAAACCGCCCCAAATAGATATCACATGCACTTCTTTGTACGGACGGAACCATAACCCACGTTTTATGTCTACGGGCCTGCATACACGAACGAACATACGGATATATATGACGGGACGGGGGCCCCGCCGTACACGAACAAATATACATGAACATAGCAAAAGAACACATGCCAAAATGCGGGCTCGGGACAAGGGAGCTCTCCCAAAATAGGCGAGCGGGGACCTAGTGGCGGCTCGCCGAACGTATATATACTGCACACACGGCGGCATGGCGACCCCAGAAGAAAGGGGGTCGGTCGAAATAGATGCTTGAGTATGTAAAAGCGTGTGAACACGGTAAATAGAGCCGTAACCAATCTAGACTATATCGAGGTTAAGCATAGAGGTCGAGGAAAACTAAGAACTCACGAGAAATGTGTGTCATGTATACCCACATCATATCATCAAATCGGTATGCACATATAACGTACCCGGCCCTCCGTGGGGACTCGGTAAATAAATCGTACAAACATCATGTATGGTAATCATATAATCAT
>NW_026727933.1:0-29846 GCF_029784015.1 Lycium ferocissimum | reverse complement strand
GTTTAATTTTTTTAAAACCCCGGGAAATGTTCGTCCGACGCCCGTTTTCGGACGCCCGTGTTCATCCCACATGTAGACAAGGAGGTGATCCGACCGAGGACCCTTACATTTGAGAGCCCCCTTGTTTCGGAGGTGCCTTGATTTATTCTTTTGGTGCTGGGCACGGCGGGGCCCCGCCCCCGCCCTTATTTTAGACCTGGGGGCTCATAGATCTAGGGGGTAGATTCTCATTTTCCCTCGTATGTATTCTTATTTTGTTTTTGATAGCCGAGGGTTTTGTATATAAAGAAACGTTTAAGTAAAAAAATGATTTTCCTAGATGGGTGGGAGGATAAGGGTTGGGTGTGGTGTTCCCCCCCGGCCCCCATGGCCCGTAGTCGTCGGGACGTTTATGTGATTCACTTATATACCCCGTCGAAATGAAAGATAAGTAAAAAGGTAAATTTTTAAGATGAAAGTTAATAATGGAATCCATCCTTTCTTGTACTTTGGTTCTGGATTTGATGATGCCATATTCATACTTTAAATTTTTTCATGCATATTTTTGAGGATAGAGGAGCCCAGGATTTTTTTTGACGGTGATGATGTTGTGGCACGTTATGTTGGCATTTGAGCCCGGGGCTAAAAAAAGTTATGAGATAGGGTGTGAGCCTGATCGGGTTTAAACCGGGAGCGGTTATATAGGGCCCGAGCCGGGGTCATGATTAGTTACTTCAACGTGTATATATCGAGAAGTGGAAACAAAGGCCTTGCTCGCATTGCTTTTCCCCTTTTTTATTTGTTTTTGGAGTTATTAGTTTTGATTCGTACGGATTTGGTATCTTTTGTTATGTGAGTTAAATCGGCTAGGATGAAGTGACCCTTTCCCGATTTAAACCGTAATAAGTAGGGGTGTTAATTGAATTAATCTTCCCATTGTCCGTAAAACTTCTAACCTTATAAACTTTGGGGTGAAGGGGTTTTTTGGCAGAGATGGCAAACCTCAAAATTTGGTTACGTTAACTAAAAAAAACATATTTTGTACTTGTTTGCGGTAGCTCTAATTAAGGCCGATGGTTATATGAAATTTTGGGAAAAGACAAGTGAAAGCATTTTGAGTTCGATAATTTGACATCTCTTTCTTATATTCCGTACTAATCGTGTTTAGAAAGGGAAAGCTTTTGTCGCCGCCGTCCGTATCATTTGGGACTCGTATCTATGGTTTGTTTTTTTTTACCCACGCTACACTTGTTGCACCCTTTTTATACGGTTGTTTGGTGTTTGGATCCGATTTTCGGGGGGTTGGAGTCCGCCGGAGTTTCGAGCAATGGTACCGCTGTGGCCCGGGATTTCCCCTTTTGAGTTTTCCTTTTTCTCTCTTCCCCGACGTTGTGTATTGACTTGTTTAGATGGTTAGGGAAACTCGTGTGCTCATGTACACTTATGATTAGGTTTTGGGGGTAATACTTGTTTTTTTGGTTTCCCAATTTTTTTATAAATTGTATCAAATTGATTTTTTTTTTTAATAAGAAATGATTATTTTTTTTAATTGTTTTTTTAAAGGTTTTAGTTGTGTTGGGGGTGGCTTGCCTACCCGGGGAAAAAGATGACCCCTTTTAACCTTGAAATTTTGGGTTGTGACAAATTGGTATCAGAGCCCTAGGTTCGTCGGTCTTATGTGTACACGTGAAATGTCTAATAGAGTTTTGCGGATTGGTATATAGACGTTCGTACTTATCCTTGAGAAGCTATAGGGCATCTAGGAAAATTCTGTTTTTTCACTCCTTTTCGTGCTATTTGGTTTGAGTGATACCTAGGTGTTTGTCATTTCGAGAAATGTTTAATTGTCTTCATATTCCCTGAATTAAAAAGTTGGTACGAGTTTCGAATATTTGTGTGAAGATTTTTGGGGTTCGCCATCAGTTTCCGGGTTTCGTTGGTTTCGTCGGCGAAGCCGCCGCTGCGAAAATTGTCCGCCTGTGCTAAAGCGCTCCCGATGTAGGCGGGTTCGCGGTAAGCGAACTCAACAATCCCCTCGGTCATCTCGCGCAGCGAGAGTTTATCCGTGCTAGCCGAATGCGCACTCGCTAAGCATGGCCTCGCTCCCAAAATCACTGCGTAACCTCATGAGTTCTCAGATTTCCTTCCTTGTTTTCACAAACAATATTCAAATACCAAATCAAGCTATATTATACTACGATAAAAGGCCCAACGAGGTCACCAAGCATCCGACAAAATCATCTAAAAACAAGGAACAACAAATTGCCTTAAATATCTAACAAACCAAAGAAATAATGTCTGAACGGGGATAGGGGGAGATCACTCATGACGGGATGAACTCTCGGCATCATCCTCATCGCTACCAGCAGCATTATCTCCAACAGCCTGGGCATCATCATCTTCCTCTATCAAGAAGGAGTACCTCTCATCATCCTAATGGTCCTCAATCGGAATCTTCACATTTGCGTATAGCCCCGATCCTCCTATATCTTGACCAAGTCTCCGGTCTTCTTGTTTCGTCTTTCGCATCAAAATTTATCCGGAGAGTGTTATATGCCGTGTCCATATCAGCATAGGCCTTCTCCAATTTCTTCACTGAGGGCCCATCTTCTTGCTTGATTCAGCCTGTGTCTTCTGAGCATCCAGAAACTCCTTCAATTTCTCACCCGAGAGCTCACTAGGTCCGGCAGTTATAGACCCTTTGGGAATCTGGGATACCACATCATACACAGCCTGAAACTGGGTGCTGAGTGCTCCAAATGGCCCCTCAGGCTCAGGAGGAGAACCGCTACTAGTACTCACCTGCACTTCCCTCTTCTTACCAAACACCACACCACCCGTTCCTCGATTCTGCACGGATTGAAAGAAGGATCAGACTACCCCGGTGATCATCAGGAGCTTGATCAACACCAGCAATCTTGTATAGCTCAGTAATCAAGGATGGAAACATCAAACTTGAACCACCACGTGCACATGCTCCTTCAACGTCTGAATGATATGATGGCCAACATTCACCTCGATGCCATCCATAATACAACCAACAATCAAGGCACGAGCATACGTGCAAGTCGAAGTGTTCGAGGAAGGAGAGAGCCGCCTCACAAGAATGTGTTGCCACACTTTGGCCTCAGCATTGAATTCATAATTGGTGATCCTCGTCTTCTTATTTTTCCAAGGCACATTCACCCCTTCACCACATAGCTTTTCCACCAACCAACGCCTATTTCTGCAAGCATCCTTATTTGTCATCGGCTCAATAGGATGGTCGGACAAGTTGTAGAAAGCATTGATCTATTGAGGTCCAAACCTCACTATATTTCCCCTTATCATAATTTCTGTATTTCCAAAATTCACTTTCTTCAAGTTCGCATAGAACTCGCGAACCCATTGCTCATTGGCTTGATATGGAGGAGTGACAAAACAATTCCAACGGATGGACATTAGACGATTATATAACCTCGGGAGACGCTCAGGAACTCTATCCGTAAGCATCCCTCTCTCATGCAATAATTTCTTATCTAGCAAGTTTGAGTAGTAGCGTGTTTGGCATTCCAATGACATGAATTTCTCAGTATCATAGTAACCATCTTCTTCCTCCTCAATTTTTGGGTGGATAGCCACATTCTCATCTACGTGCTCAGCCATGATATTGATTCAAATACCTGCAAGAATCCCAAATTAAATTAACTCAACATTTTTGTGATATTCAGCAAATCATTACACTATAATTCACCCAAAGGAATCAGCGAAACAGGCCCCGGAGCAAGCCTAAACCTGCTTTATATCTGTAGAAAAACCTAAAGTTCCTCACCCCTGCGAGAACCATCTCCAGGTGCGGATGCGCAACAGCGAAGGATCACTCCGCCCCAGCGAATTCTACTCAATTTCTTGAAGTTCGCCCCAGCGAAGATTTTCGCGCAGAGGCAAACTAGTGCCTGCCCGACATCCAAGAAGTAGTAGGGCCGCACTTGCTCATCCTCATGTGCAGGAGTGAACCATCGTCTTCTTCCCAAAAACCCTACCTATCAAAAATTTCGAAGCTCTAACCATGGATTCAGTCCAAATCTGTCCATTCTACTTCTGAATTATGGTTTATTATAAGCATGCATGGCTAAGGAACATGACTTCACAAGTGTTTAAGGAAACAAAATTCCCATAACACCAACCCACAAAACCCACCGTGAAAATACCCACCAAAGACATCAATCACCCGAGATTGACCATGAATCAAGTAACAAATGTGTACCAACTACAAAAAGCAAGATATTTGAAGCCAGCAAGAACAAAAATTGAGTCCTAATGCAACCCCCATGAAATCTCCAAAACCTACAATATTCAAGCAATTATCACCACAATCCTACAATCCCACAATCCCAAGCAAAATTCGCAGTAGAAATCAAGTTTATAGTTACACACAACAAATTTAGAGTGCAAAAGAAACCTTACCTTGTTGAGAATTGGAGGATTTGCTTGAAGTTGAAGAAGACCCTTTCTTGAAAATTCTAACCCAAATTTTGGCCCCTTTTTGGAAATTTTTTAGAATGTGGGGTTGAGGGGAGTTAGAGGGGGAAGTTTTATATTGAATTATGGTGACTGAAACCATTTTAAGTTGGGAGAGGGAGTGGGATCGGTTGGGGAATTATTGTTGATTGTGGGAATGAGTTTGAAAAACTCTTCATATTATTTTTTCCACTGCGTGTATTCTCGCAGCGGCGACCCTTCTTACATACATGCGCACTCACCAGGGGGAGTCACGCTTCGCCCCTACAGAGTTTTCTTGATGCTGCATCCCTCGCACTAGCATGCCTACCTGCGCCGCGGAGAACCCAACCCGGCGAGTCCTATCTCGCAGAGCGAAACCTGTCCATTCAGTGTAAGGTATGCCCCTGTGCACCTATTCACGCATCAGCGCGCCCGACCCTGCTAATCCTCTTACGCTATTGCGAATACAGGACTAAATTTTCTTAGAAATGTTGACGCTGGATAGTTCGACTTCTATTATCAATACTCATGACTGCCTTGATTTATGACGCGTTGTTAACATGAAGGAAGGAGTGCGGGTCATCGTTAAGTATGTGATCACCGTGAGGCGAATTCCCGTTTCGAGTTAAGTAGGGCACAAGTGACGTAAAGATCTCAAGCGAACATTGAAGTTATTCGTCAGAGTACCCTAAGTAAGGGATGGGGTACGATAGATGAGCGAGAGACTCGCGAGGCAACCTATTCTATATAATTTAGAGATCACCAATCCATACTCAAGTTTCTGAGCGGTGCAACGGAATCATGATAGAACACGTGTCAAATTTACTAGAAACTTTCAAGAACATTTTAAATTATCACGGCACACCCAGCAACTTTATTTGTGTCACCCTATATTTCCATACGGATCAGACTCTTGTGATTCCAGATAAGATCACGAGCCTCTCTTCGACTCACGAGGTAGGAAGTATTGAGTATTTATCCCGCGGTTGAGAGACATGCATATATTTTCCCGGGCAAGGTTTAGCACTACCCATAATCAACAGTCAGGAAAGCTAGCCAGTTTCAAGACGTCATATGAGTACGAGGCGTGAAACACGAGTAGTTCGGTTCTTAACACCCTACGGGTTACGCTTATGAGAAAATTTTCCAAGCTTATAACGTTAGATGAGTGGTTACGAAGTATTAAGGCATATTGTGGAGGAGCTATGAAGATTGCGTGGGTAGATATTCTAATTTTCTAGCAGCGCAATTTCTTTATTTTGTTCATGCTCGAGGACGAACATGTGTTTAAGTTGGGGATGATGTAACGACCCGTTCGGTCGTTGTGACGTTTCTCGACAACTCTGGTCTTTGTTGGTTTTCTCCCAACTTTTATTAAGCATACTTAACTTGTGAGAAATGAATGATGAGTCGTTCGGTGCAATGGTAAGATTCTAGCTACGAGTTCCAGTCCAAAGTTCTTATACATTTGAGTTGTTCGGTTTATTTTGTACATCGTTTGGAAATTCCACGAGACCGGGTAAGTTTGTAATGTGTCATCAGAATAATGTACCTTATCGATACAAGTCTGGAAGGTCTCGTATATTTCGCGGATGTCATAAATTGGAAGATTAGATCTTCTAAGGTTCTATAGCCACAGTCTCACAAAGGCGAGACTGGTGAGACTTGTGGGTGGTTGTAATATGGTTGATTTTTGGTGGAATGGGTTTCGCAAAGATTTAGGTAATCTAATTTAGAATTTTCAAATTCCCATTTTACCCTACAATGCCCAAAAGTCTCAAATTAGGGATTGGGTAGTCTAAAGATCGAACCTTTATTGACTAAATGTGAGTATTTATGACTCATATGTGCATATATAATATGTGTTGAATAGATTGGAAACCATTCGGAGATTTGGCAAAGAAATTAGGAGACTTCGGGATGCTAAGCTTCAATTCCAGGCATGTTGAGACTGAAAACCCTATTTGTGCATATGTTGGTCTAAAATGAATCTAATAAGAGAGTCACGGGAAAATTAAAGGGGGTTCCGATACTTGTGAGGTGACGAGCAACTGTATCGAATGCCGGTCATAATATTAAGGGTATTTGCACACTTTAAATTGTATAGTTGGTCTGAAAGCCATGTTTGGGCACTAACTAATAGATTAGTATGATCCCTTGGATCCGTGATTGGGGTCTGATGCCCGCACTTTGTGTCTCTTATTATTATTGGTGCCTGTCTTGTCTGTTGTGTGCATATCACTTATATATCCTCGTCGAAATGAAAGATAAGTAAAAAGATGAAGCTTTTATGATGATGAAAAGTTAATAATGGAATCCATGCGTATTCTTGTACATTGGTTCTGGAATTGATGCATGCCATATTCATACTTTACATGTATTTCATGCATACTTTTGAGGATATGATTATGAGTCCGAGGGGATCTTGTTCCTGACGAGTGATGATGTTGTGGCACGTTATGTTGGCATGTGATCCCGATTAGCTAAGAGACAGGTTATAGAGATATGACGTGTTGAGACCGTGATCTGAGGATTTACCGGAGCGGTGATATACGGGCCTCATGAGCCCCCCATGGGTCACGATTCATTGACATTCAAATGTGTGTATATTGGGAAGTGGAAACAACTCCTGGAAACTGCACTCACAAGCATCCGTCTATTGAAACTCAGCTGATTTCTGAGTCAGCTTCGTCAGTGGTGCAGAAAAACCTTCTACAAACCTTCTGTAATAACCTGCCAAGCCCAAAAAACTGCAAACTTCAGTAGGTGTTGTAGATTTCGGCCAAGTCTTCACAGCTTCAATCTTCTCGGTATCCCCCCGAATACCATCAGCTGTAATAATGTGCCCCAGGAAAGTCACTGAATTCAACCAAAACTCACATTTTGAGAACTTTGCATATAACTTCTAGGCCTGAAGAACTCTAAGGACAGTACGTAAATGATCCGCATGTTGTGCCTTGGATCGAGAATATACCAGAATATTATCGATAAACACAATCACAAACGAATCTGGAAAAGGCCTGAATACACTGTTCATTAAATCCATCAATACCGCCGGTGCATTAGTCAACCCGAACGACATTACCCAAAATTCGAAATGGCCATATCTGGTTTTGTAGGCCGTCTTCGAAATGTCTTTCTCTCTAACTCTCACCTGGTGATACCCGGATCTTAAATCTATTTTTGAGAACCATTTGGCACCCTGCAACTGATCAAATAAATCATCGATTCTTGGAAGTGGATACTTGTTCTTTATTGTCACCTTATTCAACTGCCTGTAGTCGATACACATCCGTAAGGAGCCATCTTTCTTTCTTACGAACAATACAGGTGCTCCCCATGGCGACGAACTAGGCTTGATAAAGCCTTTTTCAAGCAAATCCTTTAATTGCTCCTTCAACTCTCTTAATTCTACTAGTGTCATTCTATAAGGAGGAATAAATATTGGCTTAGTATCCGATAACACATCAATGGTAAAATCAATCTCCCGTTCTGGTGGAAGGCCTGGAAGATCGTCTGGGAATACATCCGGAAACTCATTAACTACTGGAACAGACTGAAGAGTCGGCGGCTTTGCTTCTGTATCTTGAACCCGTGTTAGATGATAAATGCAACCCTTAGCAATCATCTTTCTTGCCTTGAGATAGGAAATAAACTTACCTTTCGGCGATGCTGTATTACCCTTCCATTCCAGGACTGGTTCTCCCGGAAATTGGATACGAACCATTTTTATTCTACAATCAACATTGGCATAACAAGAAGCCAACCAATCCATACCCATAATAACATCAAAATCTACCATATTTAACTCAATCAAACCTGCCATAGTATGACGATCACAGACTATAATCACACAATTTCTATACACCGTCTAGCAATCAATGGGTCACCAACGAGTGTAGACACTTCGAAGGGTTTAATTGACTCAGGTTTCACCCCAAATTGGCCAGTGATAAGAGGAGTAACATATGACAATGTAGAACCTAGATCAATCAATGCATACACGTCATGAGAAGATACCGATAATATACCTGTAATAACATCAGGCAAAGACTCGAGATCCTATCGTCCAGCCAGTGTATAGATACAGTTTTGAGGACCGCTCGAACTGGACGCTCCCCCTCTACCTCTACCACGGCAGGCTGATGTCTGAGAGATTTGCCCCAGAGGGCGTACATATGACGAAGAACCTGCTGCTGACCCTGTAGGCTGAACTATACCTCTACCACCTCTCGATGGACAGTCACGCATCATATGGCCTGTCTGACCTGTTACACCCCGTAGTTCTGTACGTTGAGATTTATGAGTGTTTGCTATTTCAAGTATGGACATTGGAGTTACCTCCAAGGATACATGAGATTTGATGCGCTTATCTTATGTTATGAGGATTTAAGTTCATATAATAAGCGGTGGAAGGATTTGGAGGGCAAGGGAATTAAGAAAATTAAGTTTGTTGGATTTTGGAGAGAACATGAGGGGTAATTTTGGCCCTACTTGAGGAAGGAATATCTTTCAGTATATGAAAAGTTTTAAAGCAAAACAAGATCCTAAAGTGGAGTTCATGAAGTCTAGTTTCTAACGCAACAAACCGCTTATCAATACGGTATCGGAGCAAGGAGATATGGACGCTACAAGTTCGGATGGCAGGCCAGGAAAATGCTCTGCGCAAACGCTCCAGGAGGTAGCGCAAACACGCAGAAGGGGCGACAGACAACCCAGTACGAACGCGTTACTACCCACCGTAAACGCGCTGAGTACTTTTTAAGTCGGCCCAGGCAAACCCTAGAACCTCATAAAAAGGGGCTTACTCCCTCATTTCCTCATCCAAACACCCTAAACCTCTCCAGATTTCTGGAAATTTCCCCCAATCTCCAATCATCAAAATTTTCATGCAAACCAAGTATAATTATCGGATTCTGGTCCGGATAGTGTATAGTTGCGATAATAAAATCGTATTGCGGCGAGTCTTGGCCTTAATTCAAGGTGAGAACTGAAGATGTTGCAGTTCTAGCGGAAGTAAGGTATGAATCTTCCCTTATTGATATTGAATTAGGTTTATTTATGGAGATAAAGTTATTAAATAGTCTTATAACAAGTTGGTTAGTTGAGAAACTTGGAAAACGTCGTGTGGGATGTTTTATGAAGCCTATTGGTGTTGATAATATTTTTGTGATGTTGGTATTGTTGTTGTTGTTGTTGGTTGTCGGATTGTGATTTCGGGCTAGGCATATAAATAGGGGAGAGGCTGTCCGAATTTCAGCAGATTCTAAACAAAATTAAATAGAGGATTTAAGAGGGGCATATGATATTGAGCCTAACAATGGTATAAATGGGTTTATATGTAGATTTACGAGCTTGGAAAGATAAACTTCGAGTGGCTAAGGACACCGAAAGGTATGTTAAGGCTAGTCCCTTTCTTTCAAAGGCATGATTCCTTCATTACGTTTCCATACATGTCTTCCATAACATACTTGTTCCCGAAAAGCTAGAAGTTCATGATTCTCAAGGTTTTTATGATATTAAAGACAAGATGTTTTCTATGATGCCCATGATGACAATGGTGACTTCTTTTCTGTGAATCTATATATGTCTTCCATGATGCCCTTATTTCCAAAAGCTAAAGATTCATGATTCTTATAAAGCTTCTTATGACACCAAAGATGAGATGTTTCCTATGATGAACATGATGATGATGATTTTAATTTTGGAAATTCCAAAGCTTATGATTTGAATGCTATTATGAGATTATTGAGCTTATTTCATGATTTCCATCGATTTTATTCATTGTTGTTGATCTTACCTTATTCATGTTAAGTTCAAGGTGAGATAAAACGATGATGATCGTTCCATAACATAATTGGAGGTTACCGACCTTACGTCACTCCGATAAAGTGGTAACGTTTATTTGGGTTCTCATGTATGCTACTTATATATATATATATATATATATATATATATATATATATATATATATATATATATATATATATATATATAGAGGGTATATTATGACATCGTTATACAGGATGCCGGACGCGGGATATATGGGTATGGATTGGGCCATTCGTTCCTCGGCACTATTATATGATATATGGATCGGTTCGTTCGTTCCGCGGCAATATAATATATTTATGGATCGGGCCGTTTGTTCCACGGCAATATAATCTATTTATGGATCGGGCCGTTCGGTCCGCGGCAATATAATATATTTACGGATCGGGCTGCACATTCCGCAGCACTATTATGTTATATATGTATATGGGAAATTTTTTTTTAAAAAAAGCCAAGCATGCATAATATCTGCCTTATGAGGCAATCAGATGTACAGGTTATCTCTTTATCTCATGTTATGTTCCATACTTCTTATTATATTGTTATTCATACCTTACATACTTAGTACACTGTTCATACTGACATCCCTTCTTGTGAACGTTGCGTTCATGCCTGCAGGTATATTCAGATGAGGCGAGGACCCTCCACGATGGGGCGCCCCCGGGGTACTAGTTTTGCTTGGCGGGCTCCACTTCTTCCTGAGCATTCCGAGTACAGGTTGTATATACATTTTGTATCAAGGGTATGTCGGGGCCACGTCCCGACTTCGTATTCTCCATATTCATAGAGGCTTTGCGCAGATTCGTATACAACTTAGTTATGTTTTGTTAAGTGGAGATGTTGACGTCGTAAGCTTATGGTACTTATACGTATGCATGATACCATATTCATAATTGGCCTTCTTGGCCTTATTTTTCTGTTGGAGACATAGAGAATTGGAGTAATAAGTTGGTTCGCTCGATTTTCGTAAGATGCCGGGTGCCAGTCACACCTCACCAAGGTTGGGGTGTGACAAAGTGGTATTAGAGCAGGTCTGTCCTAGGGGTGTCTGCAAGCCGTGTCCAGCAGAGTCTTGTTTATGAGTGTGAAGCACGTCACACTTATAAATAGGAGGCTGCGGGGCATTTAGGAATGATTGACCTTCCTTTCTCATCTTAGATCGTGCGGTAGAACTATGTTATCAGGATTCCCTTTTCTTAACCGTGCATTATGATTTCAGTGACGCCTATGAAGAGGAAAGCAACAGCTGCCCCCAAGGGCAAGATAGTGGCTGGAGGGAGGATTGAGCAAGAACCGCCGGCAGATATGGAGAAGGGTGAGTCCCATAATGAGGCTTCAACTCGGACCTCTCATACTTCCCCCATTTCAGAGAAGCATGAAGGGGCCTCAACTCCGGATCCAGCACCCCCAGTTCCTCCATCAGGTGCCACGGACCAGGAGATGAGACAAGCTATCCTTTTGCTGACCCGGTTAGTAGCATCTCAAGATCAGCAATAGGGTGCGGGCCACAGTAATAGGGGTCAAAGGAAGAGGGTCAGGTCCTCAAGGATTGACAGTGAGTTTAGAAGTAGCCTGGGGCAGCTGTTCTCTAGGCACTAAGCTCGTTCAACAACTAGTGCACCTTCACAGTTTCCTGGACCCGGGTTTAATAGATCCATTTATTCTGGGCCAGTTCAGAGCTCTAGAGTTTCCAGTTTTCAGATTAGGATTGGTTCCAGTCATACGAGACCACCTATACTACGATGTACCCAATGTGGTAAACTGCATTCTGGACCGTGCCGATTGGGGTTAGACGTTTGCTATTCCTATGCTCGGCCAGGCCATATTAGGAGTGACTGTCTATGGATGTGTGGTAAAGGTAGGGTTCCGCCCAAAGGATCAACAGTCGATTCTTCATCATTCGTACGCCCTCCAGGGCAAAGCTCTCAGACATCAGCAGACCGGGGTAGATATTAAAGAGGAGCATCCAGGTCAGTGATCCTCAGTATCATACCTACGCACTAGTTAGGTGACAGGGTCTTGAGTCTTCACCCGACATTGTTGCAGGTAAATTGTCAGTATTTCCTTACGATGTATATGTATTGATTGATCCGAGTCCTACATTGGTATCTGTTACTCCTTATATTGCTGGTCGGATCAAGGCAAAACATGAGTCAATTAAACTTTTCAAAGTGTTTCATTAGTGAGGCGTTAGGATGATTAGACGGGAGTTGTAACTTCTTCTCAAAGTAAGAAGTGGAAGGGATAAGTATATGTTTAAATACAACCCTTGAATATAAATATGCTAATGATTTAAGAGTACAAAGGGGTAACCGAGGTAGGAGAACGATGTATGTTACTAAAAGAGCCAGATGTCGACAAGGGCCTTTTATCACATAATATATATTGGTAAGGACATGTACAGAGGTACGAATATAAGGACACATGAATATAATACAAAGGTAGAACTAAGGTAAAAGAAAGAGGAACCAGGAACCACTTCAAAAAAGATAAGTTTAGAAGATTTCAAGGAAAGCCTTACTCGACGTTCTAAGACAAGAATGCTATGAAAGGCCGAGTAATGGAGAAACGAAGCGGAATTAGGGATGGAAACATGAAAACAAAAGCTTATGGATGATGCAAAAATCTTAGTTACAGAAGATCTAGGATGTAAAAGAATTAAAGTCATATTGCAAGAAAGATGGAATCAGATAGACCTAACTAAGGGACTTAGGGTTGGTATTGTTAACGGAAAAGGATAACGACGAGTAACTTCGTGCAAAATGGCTTGGATGTATTAAAAAGAATCTCAAGAATCTTACTAAAAAGGTAGTTATGAATGGAGATTTCGGCTAAAGGAGCGGTGTATGGGGAGAAACTCCATAAAGAGTCTGATAGGCTTTGATGTCACCATTAATTCATTGGCCTAGAGGATTAATGATCACGAAAGGAAGAAGTGGTCGGAATTGTATTCAATACGTGTAAACTTTGCCTCGGTACAAAAGTTCAGCTAATGAAAGAGGAATGACTAGAACCAGGCAATGAAAGGCATTCCAGTATTGTATGGGATAAAGAGTTAGAGGACCGCTAAAGCTAGCCAGATGTTTACTAGAGATGGCGAGTATTTGAATATTACTGGTATATGAAAATATTCCTAAAAAGGCGGGGGAAAGCTAAATTTAGTTTTAAGATGAATTACAATACTCCTAAGCTTGGAAAGGGGCAAATATATCGACTTGAAGAAGCCAAAGTTGAGATGTACCGGTTTACTAACGGAAAGGGGGAATGGACTAAATGCAGGTGTATATGAAACGAAACAAAAGGTGGAACAAGAATGCATGACAAGATGGTGAAGAACTAGCAAAGACCAAAAGAATAAATCCTGTCTATAAAATACATTATGTTCGCCCGGCTATGGCTCAAATCGCTCATATTCTAAGTTACTTTCAAATATGCAACAAAGTACTTCACAAGATAATGAAAGAAATAAGAAGGAGATTTTAGTATAAGAGGAAATGAAGGTTTTAGCAAAGGGGAATAACTATAGAAGGTTGTGATTAAGCGAGCTTTTTTAAATTATGTTAGGATTGAGGTGGAGGAAAGTTTCAAATATGGATTTAAAGACATCTTGAGTCGTAAGCCAGCTTACGTTGCGATTGTTAATATGTTATGAATGTAACTTTTCTATGAGAGATAATAATAATAATGAGGAAGGGTCGTATACAAGTGTATAAGGTATTGTGTTACGATTGTTGTCATGGACGGATTGTGAAAAGAAGTCTGGTTGATTGAGTCCAATTTGAATATAAACCTCTCGGCTACTTGATATACATTGGGTAAACAAATTAAGGACAAATCATCACCGAGAATAATAAGACGTTAGTAGGGAAAAGTTAATACCAATCACCAGGGCGTAACCACAGATGAAACTATGATGAGATTGTAAGAAATTAAGGGATCCGACCTAGAAGCTAAAAGGGCATGATATGCTATATATATAAAGTCGACCAGTACTAAGAGAGATAATCTAAGATAGCACCAAAGAAGCGAGTAAGGAAAAGTATCACAGCCAAATAAGAGAAGTTGTCCATTAGTAAAGAAATAAAGAGACACAAATAGGTTGGGCCAAGCTAGGGGAAGGAGAAGTCATGGAAGTAGTTGAAGATAAGATCGCAAGAAAAGGATTTAAGGATATAGACAGAGAAGATGGGCATTTAAGGAATTAAGTGGTCCACTTGATTGATAAACCGAAACGACAGATAGGTGAATCAAAATGGGAAAGACTTATTAAGTGAAAGTCGGGAGAAGGTCAAAGGTAAGAGGAGAACCCCGAAGGAAATGATCAGAGGATATCGCGTTTGATTAGGATAAGTTGGTGACAATGGAACCTTGTAGAACAAGTAAGAATAATGGCTCTTGTTGGAAAGAGATGAATGAAGGCTACAGACAGAGGAAAGAATGAAATGATTTGAATTCACTGCATGACAAGGGAACCTTGGTTAATCTCCAACAAACTTCCAAATTCACCCCCAAATTTATTAGCCGACCTAAGGATTAGAAAACGTTATGAGTGATTGAAAGAAAGAAACCATTAAAGGAAATATTCAAGGTATCTTTGACACAAATAGCCAGCCCGAACGCAATAAGTCAAATCAAAGGAAGAAAGGATTAAACAAGGGATTTTAGTATTGCTCTAGCTGGGCGATAAAATACTGCAGGAATTGATTTTACTACTGTAAGAAAGCAAAGAATGCTATAATATGACCAGTTTTGAAATTATCTCAAGGGGAAAGCGCGTCAACCCCAGCAACACAAAGGCCGGAGATATTTGTGAAGTGTAGGAAGGATACGTAGAGATCGGAGAGAACAAAAATTCCTGAATAAAATGAAAATGGGATCAGAAATTGGATAAAAGTATGTACCCAGGAAAAAGATCATATAGGAGGGTAGACGATGGAGGTGACAAACTAACGAGAATGACTAAGCACGAAGAGTTAATAAGAAAAAGGAGCGACCTTGAACACGAGCATAAATTTTTACCACAAAAGAAAAAGGATAAGTGGCGCAATTCAGATAAGTTTAGTCTTAATGAGCAAGTCAAACTACACGTAAGTAAGGTAAATACTAGCAAATGCAGGTAAGAACATTGACATCTACCTCAGAACGAACTCTACTTAAACATTCGAGGACGAATGTTTTTAAAGGGGGAGAGAATGTTACACCCCATAGTTCTGTACGGTGAGAGTCATGAGTGTTGGCTGTTTCAAGTATGGACATTAGAGTTACCTCCAAGGATACATGAGATTTGATGCGCTTATCTTATGTTATGAGGGTTTAAGTTCATATAATAAGCGGCGGAAGGATTTGGAGGGCAAGTGAATCAACAAAATTAAGTTTGTTGGATTTGGGAGAGAATATGAGGGGTAATTTTGGCCCTACTTGAGGAAGGAATATCTTTTAGTATATGAGGAGTTTTGAGGCAAAACAAAAGCCTAAAGTGAAGTTCATGAAGTCTAGTTTCTAAAGCAACAAATCGCTCATCGATACGGCATCGGAGCAAGGAGATATGGACGTTACAAGTTGGGCTGGCAGGCCAGGAAAATGCTCTGCGCGAACGCGCCAGGAGGTGGCGCGAACGCGCGCGGTGACGAGAGAACCCCGGGACAACCACTAACCCCTAGAATGCGCGAGTACTTTTTAAGTCGGTGCCCCAGCCTAAAACATTATATAAAGGGGATTACCCCCTCATTTCCTCATCCAGACACCCTAAACCTCTCCAAGTTTCTGGAAATTTCCCCCAATCTCCAATCATCAAATTTTCACACAAACCAAGTATAATTCCTGGATTCTGGTCCGGACAGTGTATAGTTGCGATAACAAAATCGTATTACAGCGAGTCTTGGCCTGAATTCAAGGTGAAAAGTGAAGATATTGCAGTTCTAGCAGAAGTAAGGTATGAATCTTCCGTTATTGATATTGAATTAGGTTTATTTACGGAGATAAAGTTATTAAATAGTCGTATAACAAGTTGGTTAGTTGAGAAACTTGGAAAACATCGTGTGGGATGTTTTATGGAGCCTATTGGTGTTGATAATGTTGTTGTGATGTTGGTATTGTTGTTGTTGTTGTTGGTTGTTAGATTGTGATTTCGGGCTAGGCATATAAACAGGGGAGATGCTACCCGAATTTCGGCAGATTCTAAATAGAATTAAATGGAGGATTTAAGAGGGGCATATGATATTGAGCCTAACAATGGTATAAATGGGTTTATATGTAGATTTACGAGCTTGGGAAGATAAACGTCTAGTGGCTAAGGAGATCGAAAGGTATGTTAAGGCTAGTTCCTTTCTTTCAAAGGCATGATTCCTTCGTTACGATTCGATACATGTCTTCCATAACATCCTTGTTCCCGAAAAGCTAAAAGTTCATGATTCTCAAGGTTTTTATGATATTAAAGACAAGATGTTTTCTATGATGACAATGATGACTTCTTTCCTGTGAATATATGTATGTCTTCCATGATGCCCTTATTTCCAAAAGCTAAAGATTCATGATTCTTATAAAGCTTCTTATGACACTAAAGATGAGATGTTTTCTATGATGAACATGATGATGATGATTTTAATTCTAGAAATTCCACAGCTTACGATTTGAATGCTATTATTAGATTATTGAGCTTATTTCATGATTTCCTCGATTTTATTCATTGTTGTTGATCTCACCTTATGTTACTTGTTCCTTCAAGGTGAGATAAAACGATGATGATCGTTCCATAACATAATTGGAGGTTACCGACCTTACGTCACTCCGATAAAGTGGTAACGTTTATTTGGGCTCTCATGCATGCTACTTATATATATATGTATGTATATATATATATATATATATATATATATGGGATATGGGGAAAAGGGCGAGGCGTTATATACGCATAGCCACCTGATCAGTTGGTATATTATGATATCGTCCCGGATGCGGGATGCCCGGACGCGGGATATATGGGTATGGATCGGGCCGTTCGTTCCTCGGCACTATTATATATATATGGATCGGGCCGTTCGTTCCACGGCAATATAAGATGTTTATGGATCGAGCCGTTCTTTCCGCGACAATATAATCTATTTATGGATCGGGCCGTTCATTATGCGGTAATATAATCTATTTATGGATCGGGCTGCACGTTCCGCAGCACTATTATGTTATATATGTATATGAGAAAAGTTTTTTTTTTTTTTTTTTTTAAAAAAGCTAAGCATGCATGATATCCGCCTTATGAGGCAATCAGATGTACAGGTTATCTCTTTATCTTATGTTATGTTCCATACTTCTTATTATCTTGTTATTCATGACTTACATATTCAGTACACTAGTCGTACTGACGTCCCTTCTTGTGAACGCTGCGTTCATGCCCGCAGGTATAGACAGACGAGACGAGGACCCTCCACAGTAGGCAGCCTTCAGGTACTAGTTTCGCTCGGCGGGCTTCACTTCTTCCTGGAGCATTGTAAAGTCTGGGTTTGTATATACATTTTGTATCAAGGGTAAGTCGGGGGCCCTATCCCGACTTCTGTACTTCAGTCATGTTCATAGAGGCTTTGCAGACAAATTCTTGTATACAGCTTAGTTATGTTTTGTTAAGTGGAGATGTTGACGTCATAAGCTTATGGTACTTATACGTATGTGTTATATCCCGTAGTTTGTACATTGAGATAATCCGAGTTAACCATGATAAGTTAAGGACAAGACTATTCCGGGGTACGAGGTAGAGACTTTTATTTGTTTTAAGGTATAAGTTTCTATGATTATAATGGTATGGAATATTATGGAAAAATTTGGGACTAAAAATGAATTAAAGAAAGTTGGCAATTCATGAAAAATAAGAGCCAAGTGGCCGGCCACATAGGTGTGGGCCATGGGCCACATGGATGTTTTATATATGTATACAAAAGATGACTAATTAGTCATCTTCATCATTTCCACTCTTAGAAATTTCAAGAAACTTGGAGAGAAAAACCAAGCAACCATTCGCCATAAGTGACCGAATTCAAGGTCCAAAATTGATCAACAAAAAATTATTTTCTTCTAGCAATTCAACCAATTAGAAGGTCCTCTACAACGTGGAGTAGTTGTTGGAGCAAGTAAAACTTCTATTCTTGCAAAACACCACCCTAGCCAAGTGAAGAAGTTGGGTGAAGAAGGTAAGGTTTAAGCTTCATTTTCATATGTTATGCATGGTTTATGTATGTTGTGGAGTGTGGAAATGAATAAAATTCATGAAAGTGGGGTGTTGATGTTGTAGCCATGTGTGTGTGTGTTGTAGCCGTGTAGGTGTGTGTGTTGTGTAGGAGCGATGAGTTAATTCTATTTAGCAGGTTTGGTTGTTGTAGTGTGTTGGAAATGGATGAGAATCATGAACTTGGGGTGTTAGGGTGGTGGCCGAATATGGCCTACCTTGTATGGTTAGGAATGAATTAATTCTATTTAGTATTTTGGTTGTTGTCTTTATGGATTCCATGATTAAAAATGAGTTTAATGATGCAAATTGATGGTGTAGTTGTTGCGGGCTGATTTGATAGTTAATGTGTTTTTGATGTAATTTTTATATTTATGAGAATGACATTGTTAAGGTATGGATCGTTGGTGTAATTTACGAATTTGGAAGAGAGGAATGGGTTGTTGTGTTGTTCTCGGGTTTGGAGTGGTTTCGGGTGAGGTGGTACCTTGGTTGGGTTGTTTGAAATATTGTGTGAATTGTTTAAAGTGTTCTTGCATATTGTTTGAATGGTTTCGGATTAGTAATTGAACGTGTGAGCATTGGTGTTAGTTTGATTATGGGATAGTTTGATTGTATGTAGTTGAATTGAACATAAATGGAATGTTGTTGAATTATGTAGAAAAGAGTTACTAACGTTAGAATGCGTTTTGAACTGATTGTGGATGTTGTAAACGTGGTTGTTGGTATTGTTGTTAATGATTTAGCCGAGTTGAATTCTCGGGGTTGTTGAATTTATAGGGGAAATGCTGCCCAAATTTCTGTAGAATTAAGTGCTAGTTTGGGATTGGAGTTTTAAGTATCTATAGCTAACGTTTGGTATATAATGATGTTGTTGTAGCTCTTGGGAAGCCCGAGACTTAGGTTTGGATTGGCTTTGAAAGCGGACGAGGTATGTAAAGCTTACCCTTTCTTTCTTTGGCATGTCTTAGTTACAAGTAGGCTATGATACGAGCCTCGGGGTAACTCTATTCTTGCGATCCGAGTATGCCTACGATTCTTATTCACTCCTCGAGATCCGCACTCTTAGTGTAGTCGAGCCATGGTCTATATGTCTTTGTATGATTGGATTCAATGTTGCATAAAGAATTTTGTTCCTAAAAGATTCTGTGTCTAATAATGGCCGTAACTTTCGTAGACAGAACCGGATCGCCTCGATATGCTCGTAGAAGGTTCCGTAGCGTATGATGACTCTAACTTCCATAGGCGGGCTCGGATTGGTTTGATACTTGTCCGTGGGCCCCCGAGACCTTCCTTTGTATAGTTCTAACGGCTTTTGAAAGAACCTAATATGTTTATCATCCCGACCCCCGAGTATGATTACTTACTTATTTGCCGAGTCTGAAATAAGGATTGTTATGCATATGATTCCGATACGTATCTATGATTTCTAAAGTTCTATTTGATATGTTCTCGAGTGACATTCGGAAGAAACCTGATTTGACTATTGTCTTGGCTTATAAATGATAATTCGTTTTGATTATTCTACTGGGACTTTGTAAAGGTTTTGCATTGCATATAGTCTTCCACGACTCTGCTCGTGCACACTATTGTTACTTCCTTCGCCGAGTCCCGGGTCGGTATGTCATCGTGCGCACTATGCTATATTCCGAAGTATGATGAGTTTTCGAAGTATGATGTGATTTCCGAAGTATGATGTGTTACGAAGTATGATGTGATACGGAGTATGATGTGTTCGGAGATATGCAATATTTCGAAGTATGATGAGTTATGGCACCCGAGATAGGAGGGGCGACCATGCTCCGTCCGCCGGGTCCCATTATGGACCGCATATGATATATGCTTTTGACATGCATGATTTATGTTCAGGAGTAAGCATTCCGGCATTCTGATTATTTATACTTGAAGCATTTTGACATTCTGATTATTATACTTACTTCTGTAATTAGTATGCATGATTTGTACTTCAGATGCAAGCATGTTGGTATTCTGGTTATTATGTTCACTTTCTGTACTCCTTACTTCGGTTATAATCCTGTTCACTGTACTCTTGCTTTGCATACTCAGCACATATTTCGTACTGACCCCCTTTTTTCGGGGGCTGCGTTTCATGCCCGCAGGTACAGACGCCCTATTTGGTGGTTCGCCAGTCTAGGATACCTACTCAGCTGCTTTGGAGTGCTCCCTTGTCCGGAGCCCACGTTTTGGTACAGATTCCTTCATTGTATATATGTACGTTTATTCAGGGGTACGGCGGGGCCCTGTCCCGTCACGCGATTCTGTTGTTACTCTTAGAAGTCTGTAGACATACATGTGGGTTGTGATTAGTTACCGTCCGGTTGTATTTGTTGGATTTATGTTTCGAGCGGCCCCATCCGCCGTGGCAGCCTTATCGGCTGCATGTTTATATGCTTCGATATGTTATGTTTATTACGACAGCCTTGCCGGCTTCTATGCCATATATACGTTTGTATGTGACAGTTTGGCACCACGTCTGATCTTTGTATATATGTAAGTTGTGTGTATACCGATTCTGATTAACGAGTGTGTATGGGTGCCCAGCTCGGGCACTAGTCACGGCCTACGGGGTTGGGCCGTGACAGAAGTGGTATCAGAGTGGTTCGTCCTCGGAATGTCTACAGACCGTGTCTAGTAGAGTCTTGTTTATCGGTGTGTTGTGCACCACATCTATAAACAAGAGGCTACAGGACATTTAGGATGTTATCTTTCCTTCTGATCCTAGATCGTGCGGTAGAGCTGTATTATCAGGATGACTCCTTCCTTACGAATTGTTATGTTTTCAGCGATGCCTCCGAGGAAGGCGACAGCTACCCAGAAGGGCAAGTCGATAGCAGTTGGAGAGACCAGCCAGGCCCGGAGAGTTACTAGGGCCCGTGCTGAGCTTGTACCTGAGGTTGTGCCCCCGACGGCCAGTTCGAGCATAGAGCAGCAGCAGCTGCAGATCAGGGGGCGGCTCCACCTCCAGCTCCCCAGCCAGGGGCGGAGGATAGGGCCATGCGAGAGGCGGTCCAGCTGTTGACCAGATTAGTAGCGGGGCAGGTTCGCAGGCACGGATTAGGGGGAGATTATGCGGACAGATATGATAGTTCGAGGACTCGTGATTTCTTGACTTGTGATCCCCCAGAGTTTTACGGGTCAAAGCCCGAGGAGGACCCCTAGGAGTTTATCCGATAGATGCAGCGCACGCTGAGGGTGATTAGAGCTTCCGAGACTGAGTCTGTCGAGCTGGCTTCCTATCGGTTGCGTGATGTAGCCGTTAATTGGTACGAGTCCTGGGAGTTGTCTAGAGGTGAGGGTGCCCCTCCAGCAGTGTGGGACGAGTTTGTGGAGGCCTTTCTTGGCCACTTTCTGCCTCCAGAGATGCGGCGAGCCAGAGTTGATAGATTCCTGAATTTGAGGCAGGGGATGGCGAGTGTTCGGGAGTATAGCCTAGAGTTTGACTCATTGGCTAGGCACGCCCCCTATTGTGGGCGATATGGCGATAGGATGCACCGATATGTGATGGGGCCGGGATCGATTTGGTTGATAGTTGCACGATAATGGCTTCTCAGCCCGGTATGGATATTGCTTGGGTATAGGCCTATGCACAGGGGATGGAGGATCGGCGCAAGGGCGTCGGCCGACAGAGATTATGACGAGCCGACCCCGAGGGCTAGATCGGCTGGTTATTCTGGGGAGTCCCGAGGCAGGCAGCCTCAGCAGCAGTATGGTAGATATCCTTCTCGGCCAGCCCAGAGTACACCTCCACGGTTCACGGATAGGAGACCGGATAGTACAGGGTATTCAGGAGCGGGTCAGAGCTCCAGGGCTTCGGGTTCGCAGGTGGACCGAGGTTCCGATCAGTCGAGGCCACCCATACCTCGGTGTTCTTACTGTGGGGGGCATCATCCGGGAGAGTGTTATCGTGCTACGGGTGCTTGTTTCGCTTGTGGCCGCCAAGGCCATGTTATAAGAGAGTGTCCGTACAGAGGTGGTCTGGGTGGTGCGGCTCAGCTTACTGAGTCAGTTGCTAGTTCATCTTCTCCTTCTGTAGTTATGCGCCCTACGGGGCGGGGTATGCTGGCACCAGTAGGCCGCGGTAGGGGTCGTAGCGGAGCTTCCGGTTCTAGCGGTCCTTCGAACCACATATATGCTTTGACTAGCCGACGGGATCAGGAGGCGTCACCAGATGTGGATACAGGTATAATATTGATTTTCTCACGAGATGTATGTGCATTGATAGACCCGTATACTTTATTGTACATTCCTCCCTTTATTACTAGTAGAATTGGGGTAAGATAGCGGGTAGACGATGATGAGTACACTTCATTTATAGTCCACCAGATCAGTCCAGAGACCGATTAGCTACGGAGGTATGAGTCCTTATTGGAGTTTTTTATGTAGGTGCATTTGCTATAAGGTTATTATTTAATAGTGGCGCGTAGAAACCCAAAAAGGCTGGTAACCGAGTATTCATAAGTAACGGTGATCAAGGTGTGTTCGCTACCATTGGGAATCTGTAAGTCTAAGATGAAGGGTGAATATTGAGGAGTGGAAAAAAAAAGGCTAAAATAGGAATTGTGGAGTTAGAGGAGTAAGAGACCTCTTCTAATTCGGATGGAGATGTGTTACGAGGATGTTTCGGAACCTGTTAAGGCTTCAACTTACCCCAGCTTATGTGATGAAGGTCATACGGTGAGATGGACGCGATCATACTGGTATTAAAGCATGGTATTTCATCGGGGTTTCGAGGTTAAGCGTGCTGGAGCGAGAGAAATTTTAGGATGGGTGACCCCCTGGGAAGTTTACTAAAAATCCTAAAAGGTCAGACACAGGAGAGCCAAATGGGAAGCTAGGGTAGCTTAAAGGAAATCAGAGTATACAAAGTGAGTGGAAACCTTAAGAGGTCACGTAGGCCGAGGCGGACTAGACCGATGAAGAGAAAGAAGGGGCATCATAGTTCTAGGATTAGGGTAAGTTTGAGTAGCGGTTAGAAACATTTTGGGAACGAGATATATAGAGCAAAATGAACCAGGGGACAGAAAGACCATGTCTAAGATTGAATATACTTCATATAAGTTGTACGAGAATAGTGACGCAACCTACAAGAATTGATTATGTGGATTGATAAATGAATTGCATGTGATAGCCGTAAAAGAGACACTCCCCCGAATTGCTTATAAGACCCTATATGACTAGTTTAACATTCGAGGACGAATGTTCTAAAGGGGGGGAAGATGTCATATCCCGTAGTTTGTACATTGAGATAATCCGAGTTAACCATGATAAGTTAAGGACAAGACTATTCCGGGGTACGAGGTAGAGACTTTTATTTGTTTTAAGGTATAAGTTGCTATGATTATAATGGTATGGAATATTATGGAAAAAATTGGGACTAAAAATGAATTTAAGAAAGTTGGCAATTCATGAAAAATAAGAGCCAAGTGGCCGGCCACATAGGTGTGGGCCATGGGCCACATGGATGTTTTATATATGTATACAAAAGATGACTAATTAGTCATCTTCATCATTTCCACTCTTAGAAATTTCAAGAAACTTGGAGAGAAAAACCAAGCAACCATTCGGCCATAAGTGACCGAATTCAAGGTCCAAAATTGATCAACAAAAAATTATTTTCTTCTAGCAATTCAACCAATTGGAAGGTCCTCTACAACGTGGAGTAGTTGTTGGAGCAAGTAAAACTTCTATTCTTGCAAAACACCACCCTAGCCGAGTGAAGAAGTTGGGTGAAGAAGGTAAGGTTTAAGCTTCATTTTCATATGTTATGCATGGTTTATGTATGTTGTGGAGTGTGGAAATGAATAAAATTCATGAAAGTGGGGTGTTGATGTTGTAGCCGTGTGTGTGTGTTGTAGCCGTGTAGGTGTGTGTGTTGTGTAGGAGCGATGAGTTAATTCTATTTAGCAGGTTTGGTTGTTGTAGTGTGTTGGAAATGGATGAGAATCATGAACTTGGGGTGTTAGGGTGGTGGCCGAATATGGCCTACCTTGTATGGTTAGGAATGAATTAATTCTATTTAGTATTTTGGTTGTTGTCTTTATGGATTCCATGATTAAAAATGAGAGTTTAATGATGCAAGTTGATGGTGTAGTTGTTGCGGGCTGATTTGGTAGTTAATGTGTTTTTGATGTAATTTTTATATTTATGAGAATGACATTGTTAAGGTGTGGATCGTTGGTGTAATTTACGAATTTGGAAGAGAGGAATGGGTTGTTGTGTTGTTCTCGGGTTTGGAGTGGTTTCGGGTGAGGTGGTACCTTGGTTGGGTTGTTTGAAATATTGTGTGAATTGTTTAAAGTGTTCTTGCATATTGTTTGAATGGTTTCGGATTAGTAATTGAACGTGTGAGCATTGGTGTTAGTTTGATTATGGGATAGTTTGATTGTATGTAGTTGAATTGAACATAAATGGAATGTTGTTGAATTATGTAGAAAAGAGTTACTAACGTTAGAATGCGTTTTGAAATTGATTGTGGATGTTGTAAACGTGGTTGTTGGTATTGTTGTTAATGATTTAGCCGAGTTGAATTCTCGGGGTTGTTGAATTTATAGGGGAAATGCTGCCCAAATTTCTGTAGAATTAAGTGCTAGTTTGGGATTGGAGTTTTAAGTATCTATAGCTAACGTTTGGTATATAATGATGTTGTTGTAGCTCTTGGGAAGCCCGAGACTTAGGTTTGGATTGGCTTTGAAAGCGGACGAGGTATGTAAAGCTTACCCTTTCTTTCTTTGGCATGTCTTAGTTACAAGTAGGCTATGATACGAGCCTCGGGGTAACTCTATTCTTGCGATCCGAGTATGCCTACGATTCTTATTCACTCTCGAGATCCGCACTCTTAGTGTAGTCGAGCCATGGTCTATATGTCTTTTGTATGATTGGATTCAATGTTGCATAAAGAATTTTGTTCCTAAAAGATTCTATGTCTAATAATGGCCGTAACTTTCGTAGATAGAACCGGATCGCCTCGATATGCTCGTAGAAGGTTCCGTAGCGTATGATGACTCTAACTTCCATAGGCGGGCTCGGATTGGTTTGATACTTGTCCGTGGGCCCCCGAGACTTTCCTTTGTATAGTTCTAACGGCTTTTTGAAAGAACCTAATATGCTTATCATCCCGACCCCCGAGTATGATTACTTACTTATTTGCCGAGTCTGAAATAAGGATTGTTATGCATATGATTCCGATACGTATCTATGATTTCTAAAGGTCTATTTGATATGTTCTCGAGTGACATTCGGAAGAAACCTGATTTGACTATTGTCTTGGCTTATAAATGATAGTTCGTTTTGATTATTCTATTGGTGTCTTTGTAAATGTTTTGCATTGCATATAGTCTTCCACGACTCTACTCATGCACACTATTGTTACTTCCTTCGCCGAGTTCCGGGCCGGTATGTCATCGTGCGCACTATGCTATATTCCGAAGTATGATGAGTTTCCGAAGTATGATGTGATTTTCGAAGTATGATGTGATTTCCGAAGTATGATGTGTTACGAAGTATGATGTGATACGGAGTATGATGTGTTCGGAGATATGCAATATTTCGAAGTATGATGAGTTATGGCGCCCGAGATAGGAGGGGCGACCATGTTCCGTCCGCCGAGGTCCATTATGGACCGCATATGATATGTGTTATTGACGTGCATGATTTATGTTCGGGAGTAAGTATTCTGGCATTCTGGATATTATACTTGAAGCATTTTGACATTCTGATTATTATACTTACTTCTTTAATTAGTATGCATGATTTGTACTTCAGATGCAAGCATGTTGGTATTCTGGTTATTATGTTCACTTTCTGTACTCCTTACTTCGGTTATGATCCTGTTCACTATACTCTTGCTTTGCATACTCGCACATATTTCGTGCGACCCCCTTTCTTCGAATTGCGTTTCATGCCCGCGGTACGGACGCCCTATTTGGTGGTTCGCCGGTCTAGGATACCTACTCGACTACTTTGGAGTGCTCCCTTGTCCGAGCCCACATTTTGGTACAGATTCCTTCATTGTATATATGTACGTTTATTCAGGGGTACGGCGGGGCCCTGTCCCGTCACATGATTCTGTTGTTACTCTTAGATGTCTGTAGACATACATGTGGATTGTGATTAGTTACCGTCCAATTGTATTTGTTGGATTTATGTTTCGAGCGGCCCCCGTCCCGCCGTGGCGGCCTTATTGTTTGCATGTTTATATGTTCGATATGTTATGTTTATTACGGCAGCCTTGCCGACTTCTATGCCATATATACGTTTGTATGTGACAGTTTGGCACCACGTACGATCTTTGTATATATATATAGTTATGTATACCGGTCCGATTAACGAGTGTGTATGGGTGCCCAGCTCGGGCACTAGTCACGGCCTACGGGGTTGGGCCGTGACAGTATGCATGATACCCTATTCATAGTTGGCATTCTTGGCCCTATTTTTCCGTTGGAGACATGGAGAATGCTAGTAATAAGTTGGTTCGCTTGGTTTCCGTAACATGCCGGGTGCCAGTCACGCCTCACCAAGGTTGGGGTGTGACATGACCGCAGGCATAACAAGCATCTGAACCTAAGCGACACTGTCCCGAATATAGTCTGCCAGACTTAGTGCATCTTGGTAAAGGTGGCCTCATCTGGCCTGAATCACCCCTATATTGAGAACCCGAGGCTCTAGAACTCTGACCTGGTCCGAAATGCATAGGTCGATCAAATCTTTGGCCTGCAAATCGTAGAGGTGCACTAGCCGCTACATGTCCTGAGTTCCTAGAATACTGTTGCCTCTAACCCCCTCTGAACTCACTAACAGCACCTGAGGATCTAGTTTTCTTACTATAACCTCTATCATGCTCACCCTCACTCGTCCGCTGCTGGTGTCGCTCCTCAAGATTACGGCGTGGGCCTGAATACGAGAAATATCCATACCTTCTTGAAGTGAGGCCGTCAAGCAATCATCAATCAAATATGGTCCCAAACTACTCACAAATCGGCGGACACGATCTCCCATATCAGCTACCATAGCTGGAGCATACCTAGCCATTGAATTAAAACGAAGACTATACTCCCGAGCACTCATATTTCCCTGTCTAAGGTTCAGGAACCTATCAGCTCTAGGCCGTCGAATCTCCGGCGGTAAGTAATGTCGAAGAAAAACATCCACAAACTCTTGCCACGTAGGTGGAGGTGCGTCAACCCCCTAGAAGGCATCCAAATATTATACCAATAAACAACAACAAAATCTGTAAGAGGCCAACTCTACAGACTCAACATCTGAAGCATGAATCACCCGCGATGTCCTCAACATCCCATCTATAAAGTTCTGCGGGTCCTCATCTAGTTTTGACCCAAAGAACTTTGGAGGGTCTAAATTAATGAAATCACGAACTCTAGCACTAACAGCCCTGTCACCATGACCCGTACCTTGTCACTGAGCTTGGGCAGCTACTAACTGGGTCAACAATTGTATAGCCTCTTTCATCTCCTGGCCTGAGGCCTCTGGTAGAGGAACTGGACGTATCGGAGCTAGAGCTCCTCTATGCTCCTCTGGAGCGGGTAGAGTGTGAGAGGACCGAGATGGAACCTTATTCTGGGACTCGCACTTCTCTACAACTATAGGTGGTACCCGTTCAGTTCTCCTACCTGCCACTGACTTGCCCTTCTGGGCCGCTGTAGCTTTTCTTTTCACATGCATTGCTGAAAATCATAACACACTATCAGAAAAGGAGAGTCCTTATAACATGGCTCTATCGCACGATCTAAGATGAGAAAGAAAGGTCGATCATTCCTAAATGCCCTGCAGCCTCCTGTTTATAAGTGTGGCGCTCTTCACACCCATAAACAAGACTCTACTGGACACGGCTCGTAGACAAACCTTAGGAAAAACTGCTTTGATACCACTTTTGTCACGACCCAACCAGAGGGCCTTGACGGGCACCCGGAGCTAACCTACCGAGCACCTCTTGACATACCACTCACAACCATATCTAGGTAGACCACAAAGATAACTCATAAATATCATAGTCTGTAAGGGCAGGGGTACAAGAGATAAATGCATATCTACTCATTAGCCATCACACTATGCTAATATATGCAAGCCGACAAGGCTGCCAAAAATGATATACAAAAATATGAGTCGATGAGGTTATAGGACATCTAACTATATACATTTGTCTACTAGCCTCTACATAGAGTGCATAACATCATAAAGACGGGACAAGACCCGGCCATGCCCATATATGTACACAAAAGAATAATACCAGCAGAACCACCGCTCCGGAACAAATGGAGTGCTCCTGTACAATCACTGATGAAGCAGCCTAGGGGCATGATCCGTCTCCATGTCTACCTGCGGGTATGAACGAAGCGTCCACAAACAAAAGGACGTCAGTACAAATAATGTACCGAGTATGTAAGTGTTACACCTCGGAAATTTCCCCTTAGTATATAAGTATGTAGACTCGCGAAGGACATGTCGTATACAAGGTTGGATAAGCAAGAAGTAGAAATTGACAGTCCTAATCAAGATTCCAAAGGCATCCGAGTTGAAGCAAGAAAGTCGTTAAGGGAATCGAGTTATAAGTTAGTGTGTTGGACGGAAACCATGAGTATGGGGTTAGTGATACCTTAAGGATGTTGTGGAGAGGAGTTATGACGTCCCTTAGATCGATAATAAAGTGATAAACAAGTGCGAAGAAGGTTCCATAAGGATTGGAGATCAAACGAAACGACGGGAACCATTCCGGTGGAACTGTGAGTTCCACGGCCATGTTCCACGGATAGCACTATGTTCCACGGCCCGTGGATGTGTCCTTGGAACAGCCAGCAGAAAGAGTGGCTGATACGCATGAGTGGGTGATATGGTCCCATGGTCTCCATGTATATGTATGTATACATTATTATTTTGATAGCCGAGGGGCTTATGTTTGTAAAAGGTAATGTATTTCCAAACATGTCAGTTTTATATGATCACGAGCATATGGTATGAATGATAGCAGATAAGCAGTAATACGAGCGGTGTTCGGTGGTTAGCCCCGGATACCCGTCGCGGCCCGTAGTTCGGGTCGTGACAAAGTGGTATCAGAGCAGTTCAGTCCTAGGAAGTGTCTACGAGCCGTGTCTAGTAGAGTCTTGTTTATGGTGTGTTGCGCGCCACGCTAATAAACAAGAGGCTACAGGGCATTTAGGAGGAATGACCATCCTTCTTCATACGAGATCGTGCGAAGGTCGTGTATAAGATATACCCCTCCCTAACGAAGTGCTATGATTTCGTAAATACCGCCAAAGCTAAAGCCGCCGGGGGCAAGACTGACAAAAAGGCGGGAAAGAGAGCCGCC
>NW_026727932.1:0-40999 GCF_029784015.1 Lycium ferocissimum | reverse complement strand
TGAAAAAGGGACCTTAGTCTTACCTTAAGTATGCACCCGGCACGTCACCCTCTTCTTCTTGGCTGATTTTTAGCCCAAATTGAAGCCAACGCAACGTACAATACTTTTCTCTTCATGAGCTTCGCGATTCGGGGCTTAGATTGTGGTCAAAATTTGGTTTCTCTCTCTACCTCTCCTCTCTCTCTCTCCATCTCTCGAAAATTCTGGACGTTTTGGTCCGAAAAATGAAGGAGAAAGCTGAAAATTTCACTTAAATGGCATGGGCATTAGGCACGACCCGATTTGGAATCGGGTTGGCGGAATCCTTGTTCGCTCGACCTTTCTACTTTACAATATTCATATCTCCTTATCCCGATGTCACCTGTGGGCCCACGACCTATGGTTGGAAAGATAATTCAATTATCTACAGTTCTATCTTTGGTATTTTTCCAAATTCCAAACTTATAATACCGTTTCTGCCCCTCCAAGTCAGATCACCCGAAAACGTTACTTAAAAATATTTGCTTGGAGGACTTCCACTTTGATTTGGCTCAAGGGTCCTTCTTGAGTTGTGTTTAACTTCACATATATTATTCATATAACTCGTCATATGTCAAAAAAAATCTCGACATGTGGACCCCACCTCAGCTTATGAATAATCCAACGTACAAAAATACGGGATATAACATTAAAAGTCTCAACCTCGTATTCCGGAATAATCTTGTCCTTAACTTTCCATGGTTAGCTCGGAATGTCCCAATGTACAAAATACGGGATATAACAAATATACTGGCCATATGTTTGGCCGTATAATCAGCCCAGATGGCCAGCCTCATTGGACCAAATCTACAGCCAGACATACGGTCAGTATAATTTGTACAGACCGTATGTTGGTCTGTAGAAATTGGTCGGGACAGATGGAGTATTATTAATAAGGGATCAAGTTCATTTCATTTTATTTCCTCTTCACTCCCCTTCTTTCTAGAACTCTCTAGAATATTTCTCCACACTTCTCCCACAAGAATTCAAGAGATATTAGTGATCAACTTCATCAAACCAAGTGAATCAAGTGTAAGAAACTCATTAAAGTTCATCCAAGACAAGAAATCCAAGTGGAGGTGGAACTAGGGTTTTGCTCAAGTGAAGTGTTTCCACTCAAGGTTCATTCCTACACCATCTAAGGTAAGTTTTATGGTATTTCCATATTGTTTAAGGTATTGAGAGGTTGAAAGACTTGGATTGTAGAAGGAAATAGAAAATGGGTCATGAATGTGGGAATAGTGTCATTTTTGAGTAATAGAACGAAAATGATGAGATGCCATACTTTTATTTTTCTTGGCACACAACCGCGGGAGGCCAACAAGCAAGGCTGAGTTGTTTATGAAATATTTAAAAGTGGAAATAATGAGGAAGGCCAAGGGCATAAAGGGAAAATTCGCAATATGACTCGTGGAAATACGGAAGAAGACGAAGGGCAAATTTGGAAACTGGAAAATAATGGGTTACATGAATTACAAGAACTAGCCCAAAATATCATTGGGCTTGAATTTTTTTAGAAAATCAAAGGCCCAACCGGCCATGCAAAGGGGTCCAAGCCCAAATTGAATTAATTTGGTCAATAAAAGGATGACTAAGTCATCCATATCATAACAAGTTCTAGAGATTTCAAGAGAAGAAGAACAAGAGAAAGAAGAGAGAAAAAGCTTAAGGCCTTTCGGCCATAGTAAAATTCCAAGGAAAAAAAAAATTGATAAAAATTCTTCAAAAATCATTTCCTACTAAGTAAGAGGTGCACAACAAGGTGGAGTTGTTGTTGAAACAAGAAAGGTTCAAAATCATATAAGTTGCCAAGAGTTAGGCAAGTGAGAAGTTGAAGAAGAAAGGTAAATTCTAATCTTGTTTTATGTGTTATACATGGTTTATATGTGTTGTAGTATGCTAAGATGGATGAAATTCATGAAGGAGAGAAATATAGTACTTGGCCGTGTATATATATATGTGTGTAGGAATCATATTTCAATTATTTTGTTTAGTGTTTGGTTGTTATTGTTGTGGATGATATGTGAAGAAAATGGAAGTTGAATGAATTTTGAGAAGTGTAGTATGTATGTTGGTGTTGGCCGTGAGGTTATGGTGAGGGATGGAGGAGAGTGAGTCAATTTTATTTAGTATTTTGCTTGTTGTTATGTTGTGGGTTCTATGTTGCTAATGAATGTCTAGGACCCTTAGTGAAGTTGTAGTAGTGAAGACTTGTTTTAGAAGTTATATGGATGGAATGTAATGTCTTGCATGCATGAAAGATGATATGATTAGTATGATGTTGTTGGAATATAGCTTATGAGGTTGAAATTGTTTTCATTAAAGTTAGAAAGTTTTTGGAAGAAGTAGTAAGTTGATTGAGTGTGGAAGTTGTTGGTATTGATGTTGTTGGAATCGTGGTTGATAGTTTGGCCGGGTTTGAATTCCCGGATTGTGTATGATGAGAATTTGACTAAATTAAATGTTGAGGATGGTATATTTACAGAGGAAGTGCTGCCGAAATTTCGGTAGCCAAGTGGTTCCTTAAGATTCTAACTCTAAGTATACTAATGAGAGTTTTGGTAAACATGACCAATTCGCAGATTTTGACGAGATTGCAACGTAAATTTGAAGCAGCAAAAGGAGTGGAAAGAGGTATGTAAGGCTTCACCCTTCTTTCTATGGCATGTCTTAGACGTACTAAGGTGGATACGAGCCTCGGGGACCGTTCCTTTTTCTCGAAATCCAAGATTGAAATTAATCACTATTCATTCAATGAAATTGAATTCGAATTGCGCAAATTGTTGGAGAAATTTCCTAGACATCTAGAACCTATACAAATAGAACCCGATTACTCTAAGAATCTCATAAGGGACGCCATGAATTATAATACACGTAAATTTGATACGCCGCCTCAATTGGCCCGAGGTGGGCCCCTTTGTTCCCGGATTTTCTTTATTGTTCTATTTGACGTATTGTGAAGTAGAATCTAAAGGAAACTTTTGGGTTATTATTCTGACTACAAAATAATAGTTGTTTAACTAGTTCATCGATTTCAAGACTTGTTTTCCTTTCTAAAAATTTGTAAATGTTTTCTAAAATATTTACTCTTCTCCAAATCAAAGTTTACAATTTTTGAAAAATCCTTATGACTAAAATGACTACTATGATTCTATGATAGAAATGATGATACGATATGATATGATATATGTATATGAAAAATGTATATGTACATGGGGTGGGGGGTAGGGATACATGGAAATTGGGAAGGGAACTATGTTTCATTGCCACCTGGTCAGCTGGCTTATCATCCCGGACGCGGGATGCCCGGACGCGGGATATATGGGCGAGCCGATATATTCGGTGCTATGTGGGCGAGCCGACGTTGTTCGGTGCTATGCTATGCCATGATATGCTATGACACGCTATGTTATGCCATGATATGCTATGACACGCTATGTTATGCCATGATATGCTATGACACGCTATGTTATGCCATGATATGCTATGATACGCTATGCTATGATCCTAAAAAATACTATGACACGCTATGCTACGCCATGATGTGCTATGACACGCCATGCTATGATATAATATGATCTCCTATGTTATGGTACGACATGATATCATAAGACAAGGTATGTCACATTACGCTCTCTATTTTTCTATGTCTATGATAAGAGATATCTTTCTAAGATAAGCACGCATAGTACCCGGCCTGAAAAGGGCCTTCCTATGTACAGGTTGTCTTCTTAATTCATTGTATATCCCCTGAACCTATGACTCGGTGATTCTTACTTATGATTATACTTGCGTCGTTTACTTTCACGCCTTACATACTTGGTACACTATTTGTACTGACGTCCCTTCTTGTGGACGCCGCGTTCATGCCGCGCGAGTCGGCGGAGTAGACGGACTGGTTTCTAGGAGTTCTATCGGCGCAGATAGCAGCGCTCCAGTTGCTCCGGAGCCACAGTCTTTTGGTACTACTCTTGTATATGTATTCGGGCACGATAGTACTCGGCCCTTCCTATGTATATGTATACTATGTTAGAGGCTCGTAGACAGCTATGTACAGTAGAAGTTTTGTGTTACGAATGTCCTTGTCGCTGTATAACGTATTGTCAAAGTTGGCTAGTCTATGTATATTATTATGTTACCAATGTATATGTCGAAAAAAAAAAATGGTGCAGTTCATATGGCCCACTTAGTAATAAAGGTAATATGATAGACAAGGGGTGTCCGGTACAAGTATCGGGCACTCGTCACGGCCCTAGTTGGGTCGTGACAGAAGTGGTATCAGAGCAGTTCGGTCCTAGGGGTTTGTCTACGAGCCGTGTCCAGTAGAGTCTTGTTTATGGGTGTGTAGCGCGCCACACTTATAAGCAGGAGGCTGCAGGGCATTTAGGAAATATGACCTTCTTTGTATTCTAAGATCGTGCGATAGAGCTATGTTACCAGGCTTCCATATTCCTTTCCTGATCCTATGTTATGGTTTCAGTAATGCCGCCAAAGAAGCAAGCGAGGGCAGCCCAGAAGGGCAAGACAAGGCGGGCGGAAGGAGGGTTGAACGGGAGCTAGAAGAAGGAGAATCTCATAATGAAGCTCCCCCTATACCAGTAGAGCCGGAAAGAGTTCCGGCTCCGGCTCCGCACCCCCGGTTCCCACCGCCGGCGGCTCCGGGTCGGCGGATGGCCGAGGCCATCCAATTATTAACCCGCTTGGTTGCCGCGCGAGGCTCGGCGGCAAGATACGGATCCGGGAGACAAGGCGGTAAGTGCCGGGGCTCGTGATTTTATTGCCCTCCGACCTCCGGAGTTTTATGGGTCAAAACCGGAGAGGAAGACCCGCGAGAATTTCATAGACGAGATGCGAGGACACCGAGGATTATACACGCTTCGGATACGAGTCGGTGGAATTGGCGTCATACGGGTTGCGGGATGTAGCGGTTTTGTGGTATACTAGTTGGATATCTTCGAGGGAGCAAATGCCCCTCCCCGGTTTGGCAAGAGTTTACGGAGGCATTTTTACGACACTTCCTACCACCGGAGGTTCGACGAGCTCGGCTGAGATGTTCTTAAATCTTAAACAGGGAAGTATGAGTGTTCGAGAATACAGCCTTCGTTTTAATTCGTTAGCTCGGTATGCTCCAGCCATGATAGCTGATAGGGGAGACCACGTACACCGGTTTGTGAGTGGGCTGGGGCCACATATAATCAAGGAGTGTTTGACGGCTTCACTCCAGGATGGGATGACTATTACCCGTATCCAGGCCCACGCCCAAACCCTGGAGGAACAGCATCAGTCACAGAGAGGGGGACGATATCCAGACAGGAGTTCCAGGAAAAGGGGTAGGTTTTCCGGAGCCAGGAGCGAATATAGAGGGGGGCAGGCACAGGAGCAATCTGGGTATTCAGGCCAATCAGTGGCCAGTGCCCCACCTCGATTTGCGGATGGGGGATTTGACCGCTTTGCTTATTCGGGACCGGATCAGGGTACCAGAGCTTCAGGGTCCCAATGCGAGCCGATTCCAGCAGGACAGGGCAACCCCCACTACGGTGTGCTCGGTGTGGAAGACCACACTCTGGGCAATGTTATCGCGAGACGGGTGCATGTTATGCCTGCGGACGGATGGACCATTTGATGCGAGATTGTCCGCTAAGAAATGAAGGAAGTAGAGCGCAGCCCGCCGGGTCAGCAGTGGGTTCGTCACCATCTGTGCGCCCTCCGGGGCAGGCCTCCCAGACTCCCGCAGGTCGTGGTCGAGGCAGAGGAGGGGCATCCAGTTCAGCCGGCCCCCCACACCGCATATATGCATTGGCGGGACGACAGGATCCTGAACCCTCCCCAGATGCTGCTACAGGTACCTTATCAGCATTTTCTATTACATGTATACGTTAAATTGCCCCCGATTCTATTATATTGTCTACCGCTCATGGTATTATTGAATATAGGGGGAATTCGGAAAATTAGGACGAAAAGCAACCATACGTACAGGTAACAGTGAATACTAGAGACTGCGGGGGGGTAGAACTGTAAATAAAAGAGAAGACGTGTTACGTGGGCATTTTAAAAACTGCTAAGACTCCGACTTGTTCTATATTATGTGATATAAGCAGTGCGAGGGAGTGGAGGCGAAAATACTAAGACTAAGACGCCGAGATGCATTAAAGTTTCAAGGTTAAGCGTGCTAGGGTGAGAGCAATTTCACGATGGGTGACCCCCTGGGAAATATGCTGAAAATTCCATAAATGTGGGGACAAGAGACGAATGTGAAATTAGGTAGTCCGATGTAAATTAGAGTGTGTGTGGGGTGGTTAGAAACCCTATAAAAGTCAGGTAGGCGGAGACGGACTAGACTAGCAAAAGGGGCGGACACGTTAGACCTGAAATGGGCCATGACGATTCAAGAACGAACAAGAGGGATTTGCTAACGCAGAGCCAGCGTTCGGAGTTAAATCAATTGACCTATGACTTGAAGGCAACCTAAGCTCCTAGAATAGATATGTTAAACGATACGTGAGATACCTATGAAAGGGACCTCCCCGAAGCATTATACTACACTACAAGGTCAGTTTAACATTCGAGGACGAATGTTCTAAAGGGGGGGAGGATGTTATATCCCGCAATTTGTGCAATTGGATAATTCACGACAACCGCGGGAGGCCAACAAGCAAGGCTATATTTTATTTTTCTTGGCACATGAGTTGTTTATGAAATATTTAAAAGTGGAAATAATGAGGAAGGCCAAGGGCATAAAGGGAAAATTCGCAATATGACTCGTGGAAATACGGAAGAAGACGAAGGGCAAATTTGGAAACTGGAAAATAATGGGTTACATGAATTACAAGAACTAGCCCAAAATATCATTGGGCTTGAATTTTTTTTTAGAAAATCAAAGGCCCAACCGGCCATGCAAAGGGGTCCAAGCCCAAATTGAATTAATTTGGTCAATAAAAGGATGACTAAGTCATCCATATCATAACAAGTTCTAGAGATTTCAAGAGAAGAAGAACAAGAGAAAGAAGAGAGAAAAAGCTTAAGGCCTTTCGGCCATAGTAAAATTCCAAGGAAAAAAAATTGATAAAAATTCTTCAAAAATCATTTCCTACTAAGTAAGAGGTGCACAACAAGGTGGAGTTGTTGTTGAAACAAGAAAGGTTCAAAATCATATAAGTTGCCAAGAGTTAGGCAAGTGAGAAGTTGAAGAAGAAAGGTAAATTCTAATCTTGTTTTATGTGTTATACATGGTTTATATGTGTTGTAGTATGCTAAGATGGATGAAATTCATGAAGGAGAGAAATATAGTACTTGGCCGTGTATATATATATGTGTGTAGGAATCATATTTCAATTATTTTGTTTAGTGTTTGGTTGTTATTGTTGTGGATGATATGTGAAGAAAATGGAAGTTGAATGAATTTTGAGAAGTGTAGTATGTATGTTGGTGTTGGCCGTGAGGTTATGGTGAGGGATGGAGGAGAGTGAGTCAATTTTATTTAGTATTTTGCTTGTTGTTATGTTGTGGGTTCTATGTTGCTAATGAATGTCTAGGACCCTTAGTGAAGTTGTAGTAGTGAAGACTTGTTTTAGAAGTTATATGGATGGAATGTAATGTCTTGCATGCATGAAAGATGATATGATTAGTATGATGTTGTTGGAATATAGCTTATGAGGTTGAAATTGTTTTCATTAAAGTTAGAAAGTTTTTGGAAGAAGTAGTAAGTTGATTGAGTGTGGAAGTTGTTGGTATTGATGTTGTTGGAATCGTGGTTGATAGTTTGGCCGGGTTTGAATTCCCGGATTGTGTATGATGAGAATTTGACTAAATTAAATGTTGAGGATGGTATATTTACGGAGGAAGTGCTTTGCCGAAATTTCGGTAGCCAAGTGGTTCCTTAAGATTCTAACTCTAAGTATACTAATGAGAGTTTTGGTAAACATGACCAATTCGCAGATTTTGACGAGATTGCAACGTAAATTTGAAGCAGCAAAAGGAGTGGAAAGAGGTATGTAAGGCTTCACCCTTCTTTCTATGGCATGTCTTAGACGTACTAAGGTGGATACGAGCCTCGGGGACCGTTCCTTTTTCTCGAAATCCAAGATTGAAATTAATCACTATTCATTCAATGAAATTGAATTCGAATTGCGCAAATTGTTGGAGAAATTTCCTAGACATCTAGAACCTATACAAATAGAACCCGATTACTCTAAGAATCTCATAAGGGACGCCATGAATTATAATACACGTAAATTTGATACGCCGCCTCAATTGGCCCGAGGTGGGCCCCTTTGTTCCCGGATTTTCTTTATTGTTCTATTTGACGTATTGTGAAGTAGAATCTAAAGGAAACTTTGGGTTATTATTCTGACTACAAAATAATAGTTGTTTAACTAGTTCATCGATTTCAAGACTTGTTTTCCTTTCTAAAAATTTGTAAATGTTTTCTAAAATATTTACTCTTCTCCAAATCAAAGTTTACAATTTTTGAAAAATCCTTATGACTAAAATGACTACTATGATTCTATGATAGAAATGATGATACGATATGATATGATATATGTATATGAAAAATGTATATGTACATGGGGTGGGGGGTAGGGATACATGGAAATTGGGAAGGGAACTATGTTTCATTGCCACCTGGTCGAGTGGCTTATCATCCCGGGGACGCGGGATATATGGGCGAGCCGATATATTCGATGCTATGTGGGCGAGCCGACGTTGTTCGCTATGACACGCTATGCTATGCCATGATATGCTATGACACGCTATGTTATGCCATGATATGCTATGACACGCTATGTTATGCCATGATATGCTATGACACGCTATGTTATGCCATGATATACTATGATACGCTATGCTATGTCCTAAAATACTATGACACGCTATGCTACGCCATGATGTGCTATGACACGCCATGCTATGATATAATATGATCTCCTATGTTATGGTACGACATGATATCATAAGACAAGGTATGTCACATTACGCTCTCTATTTTTCTATGTCTATGATAAGAGATATCTTTCTAAGATAAGCACGCATAGTACCCGGCCTGAAAAGGGCCTTCCTATGTACGGAAATTGTCTTCTTAATTCATTGTATATCCCCTGAACCTATGACTCGGTGATTCTTACTTATGATTATACTTGCGTCGTTTACTTTCACGCCTTACATACTTGGTACACTATTTGTACTGACGTCCCTTCTTGTGGACGCTGCGTTCATGCCGCGCAGGTCAGCAGGTAGACGGACCTGGTTTCTAGGAGTTCTATCAAGCGGATAGCGGCGCTCCGGTTGCTCCGAGCCACGATCTTTTGGGTACTACTCTTGTATATGTATTCGGGCACGATAGTACTCGGCCCTTCCTATGTATATGTATACTATGTTAGAGGCTCGTAGACAGCTATGTACAGTAGAAGTTTTGTGTTCTGAATGTCCTTGTCGCGGTATAATGTATTGTCAAAGCTTGCTGGTCTATGTACATTATTATGTTACCAATGTATATGTCGAAAAAAAAAAAATAAAGTAATAAAGGTAATATGATAGACAAGGTGTCATATGGGGCCCACTTAGTAATAAAAGTATGTATGACTATTATGTAACACCGAGCTTATATGGCCGGGTATGATACGATACCTATCACGCGCGCACCATTGAAGTTGGGTACAAATAACACTGAGCCTTGGTAGGGCCAGGTATGTATAATCACCAAGCCTTGTCATGGCCGGGTATGTGAAACACCGATCGGTCGTGGTCGGGTATGCTATGAATATGAATATGTAAATGAATATGAATACGATTATGAATATGAATATGTGTATAAAAATGTAAATGAGCACGGATACGAATACAAATACGAATATGGATGTATGTACACAATCACGCATTTGAAATGGAATGTCCCTATGAAAAGCAAGTAAGTGTTTATGACGATTATGACGATGGTTCTTCTACCTCCCATCTTATGCTATTCCTTATGTTGTTTGTTATGCTTCTATAATGATGTTGATCATGCCTTACATACTCAGTACATTCTTTGTACTGACGTCCTTTTGTTTGTGGACGCTGCGTCATGCCCGCAGGTGGCTAGGGAGACAGGCTTGATCCATAGCTTTATTACTCAGGGACTACGTAGAGGAGCTCCATTTCATTCGGAGCTACAACTTTTGGTATCTATTCTTTTGTGTACATACTGATGGGCATGGCGGGGTCCTGTCCCACCTATATGATGTGACATACTCTCCTTAGAGGCTCGTAGACATGTATATATAGTTAGATGTATTTGGCTTTGTCGGCCTATATTTTGGATATCATTTTGTTAGCCTCGTCGGCTTATGTACATTGTTGTGGGCATAGTTGTTGATGATGATATAAATGTATTGTTGCCCAATGGAAATAGTATGAATGAGGGATAAAAGTATGATTTAGCTATTTGGCTCACCTAGATGTAAATGTGTATGCACGTTAAGAGGTGCCCGGGTGGGTTAGCACCGGGTACCCGTCATGGCCCTCCGGTTAGGTTGTGACAGTATCCACCTGGATACCATCAGCTGAAATAATATGCCCCAGAAAGGTCACAGAATTTAACCAAAACTCACATTTTGAAAATTTTGCAAATAGCTCCCGATCCTGAAGAATTTTAAGGATAGTACGTAAATGATCTGCATGCTCCGCCTCAGATCGTGAGTATACCAAGATGTCATCGATAAACACAATCACAAACAAGTCTAGGAAAGGCCTAAACACATTGTTCATCAAATCCCTAAATACTGCCGGTGCATTTGTCAATCCAAACGACATTATCCGAAATTCAAAGTGACCATATCTAGTTCTAAAGGCTGTCTTTGAAATATCTTTCTTTCTAACTCTTACCTGGTGATACCCGGATCTTAGATCTATTTTTGAGAACCATTTGGCACCCTGCAACTAATTGAATAAATCATCAACCCTTGGAAGCGAATATTTCTTCTTAATCGTCACCTTATTCAGCTATCTGTAATCAATACACATTCCCAAGGTGCCATCTTTCTTTCTTACAAACAATATAGGTGCTTCCCAAGGTGACGAACTAGGCCTAATAAAGACTTTTTTAAAGAAATCCTTCAATTAACGCAAGAGCCATTTTATAAGGAGGAATAGATATGGGTTTAGTATCTGGTAGCACATCAATAGCAAAATCAATTTCTCGCTCGAGTGGAAGGCTTGGAAGCTCTTCCGGAAACACATCTGGAAACTCATTCACCACAGGGACAAACCGAAGAGTCGGCGATTTGGCTTTTATATCTATCTTGAACCCGCACTAGATGATAAATACAACCTTTGGCAATCATCTTCCTTGCCTTGAGATAGAAAACAAACATACCTCTCAGAGACGCGGTATTTTCCTTCCATTCCAAAGCTGATTCCCCAAAAACTGGAAGCGAACCATTTTTGTTCTACAATCAACATTGGTATAGCAAGAAGCAAACCAATCCATGCCCATAATAACGTCAAAATCTACCATTTTCAAGTCGTTCAGATCAGCCATAGCATGATGATCACAAATCACAACTACATAATTTTTATATACCCGGCTAGCTATCACCGGATCACTAACGGGTGTTAATACTTCGAAAGGTTTAATTGACTCAGGCTTCACCCTAAATCGGCCAGCAATACAAGGAGTAACATATGACAAGGTGGAGCCTGGATCAATCAATGCATATACATCATGAGAAAATACCGATAGCATACCTGTGACAACATCGGGGGAGGAATCAAGTTCCTGTCGCCCCGCCAGAGCATAGATACGGTGTTGAGGACCACTAAAACTAGGCGTTGATCCGCAGCCTCTATGTTACACCTCATATTTTCAGAGCATGAGCATGCCACGTACTTCACCATATTAATGGAGTATCGAAAACGTCTCATGAAGTTTTGAAAGGTACAAGCCATGTGAAGTTCGTAACAATGAGGTAAAGGATGAATTACGATCTCGTAAGTCGTAACCGGGAAGGACAACCTTGAAACAAAAGGAAATGACCATTATCAAGTATTATTAATGATAAATATCATGTATGGACAGTTTCAGAAGATTCCGGGACCAAGCAAATCGAAGAAAATAAGTTTGTCGAAAATTTGAAAAAAAGTTGGCAGAATTTTGGACAGAATTTTGGGTCAACTTTGGAGGGGTATATCTCCAGGTATGTTAGGATTTTTAAGGTGTTTCAAAAGCATAAAATGAATTTCATCGAGTCTAGTTTCCAACGCAACAAACCACTCATCAAAACGACATCGCAGTAAGGAGTTATGGCCATTTTAAGTTAACCCCTCAAACTGACAAATGGCTTCCGCGGGTGCCACTTGGGAAAGTCAGTTCCACCGACTTTCAAGGGGTATAAAAACCCCATCAACCCCATTGTTTCATGATTTTACATTCTCATGAGTCCTAGAAACCTCCAGATACATCTCCCAAACATTTATAGCCCATTAAATCAAGGATTTAACAAGATTACACGAAACTAGTCCATGAAAGGTGATTGTTCTTGCTTCTACTTGATGTTGTGGTGAGTTTGGTCTTGAAGAAAGTTGGTGTGGCTAAAGTTATTCAAGTATAAGGTATTTTCTTCATCCTATCTCTTATGTTGAGTTGATTTGAAGGTTTAGCAAGTCTTAAAAGTGAAAATAGTTATGGAGGAAAGGTCATAAAGTGTTGTGTTGTAGTTGTTGTGTTTATGGATTGTTTTGAGCATGTTGTGGCCGTGTGGTTGGGCTGATTTACATATATATGTATGGTATCTAATGTTGTTGGTGTGTTGATAAGATTATGTGTCACGACCCAACCCCGTAGGTCGTGACTAGTGCCCGAATTGGGCACCCAAACACATTCATAATTCCGAATCGCAAGCAGATGGCTTATACAGACATAAATATCAAACGCTGCCTCAGATAATATCAAACTGTCGCAAACATGTATCAAACACGCCATATATATATATATATATATATATATATATATATATATATATATCGAAAGCGACAAGGCTATCAAATGGCGCAACGGCCCAAAACATATACAAATGCAAGCCGACGAGGCTGCCACGGCGAATGGGATCGCCCAGAACATATATCATACAAACACAACTGTACAGAATAGGCACAACCCACATACATGTCCACAGACCTCTAAACAGACAAACAGAATCATATGACGGGACAGGGCCCCGCCGTACCCCTGAACAAATATATACAAATGCAACGAACGAATATATACCAAAATGTGACTCCGGAATAAGGGGAGCACTCCAAACAGCAGAAGGGGGTGTCCTAAACAGGTGGATCACCAAACTGTGCATCTGTACCTGCGGGCATGAAACGCAGCCCCCGAAGAAAGGGGGTCAGTACGAAATATGTACTGAGTATGCAAAGCAGAAAATATAGTATACAAATCTGAGTCGTAATCGAAATAGAGGTACAGAAAATAAATGCTTTTCCAAAATATCAAAATGTTTACTTTAAAAATACGAATCATGCATAGGGCACAGAAAAATATGGTCGCCCGCCTGTCGATGGCGCCATAACACAGCATAACACCAGAAAGTTTCAAATCTCCGTATCCCCGTCACATATCATACACAGCATAAAGCCGTATGCATAACACCAAATATAAGCGGAACCCGGCCCTCGAGCGAGGGGCTCGGCGAACCATAATCACAGCATAACACCGGAATATAACAAAGTGCGCACGACAACAGAACCGGCCCGGGACTCGGCGAAGGATATAACAGAATGCACAAACGGAGTCGTGAGTAACCATATGTATGAAATCATTATCATAGACTCAAATGATAAGTAAAATGACCATACTTAAAGTCGGGATATTAGTTATATTATATTTTGTCACAAGTCATTAGAATTACAAAAAGGAGAGTCGCGGGGCCCACGGACGGGTGTAGACCCGAGTCGGGCCCGCCTATGAAAGACATACTCATTATACATCATACAATCTCCTACGAGCATATCGAGGCAATCCGAGCCTTTCTGTGAAAGATACGAGCGTTCGTAGTTACGGAACTTTTTAAAGGCCAAACTTTTTATACAAAAGTTGAAAATCAAATATTTCAAAGACATAAAAGCCAATATTTCATCATATCAACATACGAATTCCAAGGAACGAATAAGAGTCATAAAAATGCTCGGATTGCGTGAATCGAATTTCCTCGAGGCTCGAGTCATAGCCTATTTGAAACTAAGGCATGCCAAAAGAAGAAAGGATTGGGCTTTACATACCTCAACGCTCTCCAAGCTACTCCAAATTCAAGCTAATGCCAACCTACGTCTCGGGCTGCCCAAGGTCTACAAACAAGTCATAATATGCCAAACATTAGTTGTAGACATTTGGGCATTTAATTCCAAATTTGCCCTTAATTTTACAGAAATTTGGGCAGCATTTCCCCTGTAAATAGGCCACCCCGAGAATTTAACTCGGCCAAAATCAACAACAACAACAACAACAACAACCAACCTAGCAACATCATTAATCAATCCGAAAGGCAATATAACATTAATAAGCCTCTTTTTCATCATTCAACAACATTCATAATATTCGATTCAACGGCTTACATTCAAGCCAACATTAACGCTTATACATTCCAATACTAACCCGAACCCATACCAACAACATTCAAGAACATCCTAAACAATTCATACAATATTTCCAACAATCCAACAAAGGCTCCAATTTACCCGAAAACTGTCTCCAACCCGAGAACACAACTATAACCCATTCCTCACTTTCAAATCATGATTTGCATCAATAATTCACACTACGACGATATCATTCTCATAAATATAAAAATTACATCAAATACACAATAATCTTCAAATCAGCCCATACAATTACAACATCAATCTAGAGTCATTAAAAGCTCATTTCCAACATAGAATTCATTACGACTACCACTAAAACGCTAAGCGACATTAATGCGTTCTTCGTCATATAACATGACCCATTTTCGGCCAACACTACACATATACATATATGGATGATTCTCAATCATTTCTTCACCCTACAATGATCACAACATGCTAACTAGACCTCAATTCATGGCTTCAATACAACACAACACACACACACCTCACACGGCTATATACTACACACACCACCTTCACTCCAACATGCCATATTTCATGATTTTCATCCATTTTAACATACTAAAACATACATACAACCTTTATAACATATAAAACATGATCAAATCTTACCTTTCTTCTTCAACTCCCCAAATAGGCTAGGGTTTGCAATTGACACAACGAAGGGTCGGATGACTCGAACAACGCTTCCACCTTACTTAGGGACCTCAAATTAGTGGATTTGCATCAACAAAATATTTTTAGAAGGGCTTGAATGAAAGTTGGTTTTTCCTTCACTTGGCCGAGAACCCCTCTTGGTGTTCAACTTCTTGGTCTTTTTTTTTCTAAGTGTTGAAATGAGATGAGAATGAAGTAGTCATCTTTTGAACTAAGGCAAGACTTATATAAGTATCCCTTGGCCCACACCATGTGTTGGAGCAATAGAAATTGAACACAAATTGTGTGGGCCAATTTCAAATGACCACACGGCCAAGTGCAAGAAAATTGCATGATTTTCAAGTTCCATTAATTCCATTTTTGGTCCCAAATTTTCCTAATTGTTCCATACAAACAAATTTATGAACAACTTATGCTTCAAAATAAAATCAAAGGTCAAAAGTCTCGACTTTGCATCCCGGAATGGTTTTGGCCCTAACTTATCATAGTTAAACCAAATTGTTCCAATGTATAAAATACGGAATATAACATCCTTCCCCCCTTTAGAACATTCGTCCTCGAATGTTAGATTAACCTTACGGGATCTTATAAGCGCTCGGGGGAGTTTCTTTACAACCAACACAACAATTCATTATCAAACAACATAGTTAAACCAAATTGTTCCAATGTATAAAATACAGGATATAACATTATGCTCCTTGATTGGGAAGAAAGGAAGTGTATATTGTTGTTGTATGCTGAAAAACATCATGTGGGATATTTTATGGAATATTTTGGTATTGATGATAATGTAGTTGATATTAGTATTGCGATTGTTGTTGTTTTGTTGGTATTGTGATTTCGGGCTAGGGATATAAATAGGGGAGCTGCTACCCGAATTTCGGCAGATTTTAAAAGGAATTAATTTGAAGGCTTAAGACAAGCATATGACGATAAGCCTAACGATAATATGAATTCTCTTGAATGTAGATTTATGAGCTTGGGAGGATAAGCGTTAAATAGTTAAAGTTAAGGCGACTGAAAAGGTTTGTTAAGGCTAGTCCCTTTCTTTCAAAAGGCATGATTCCTATGTTATGATTCCATATATGTTTCCATAACCTTCTTACTTCCAAAAGTTAGAAGTTCATGATTCTTAAAAGCTTCTTATGATACTAAAGATGAGATGTTTTCTATGATGAACATGATGATGATGATTCCATTTCTAGAAATTCCAAAGCTCATGATTTTAATTCTTTTATGAGATTATTGAGCTTATTTCATGATTTTCTTGATTTTATTCATTATTGTTGATCTCATCTTATGATAATTGTTCCTTCAAGGTGAGATATAGCGATGATGGTTGTTTCACAATACAAATCGGAGGTCACCGACCTTACGTCACTCCGATAGAGTCGTAGCTTTTATCTGGGCTCTCATCCATGCTAATTATATTATATATGTATATGTTATATATGTATATAGGGGAGATGGGGAAAGGTGAGGTGTTATATACGCATAGCCACCTGATCAGTTGATATATCATGACATCGTCCCGAAAGCGGGATATATGGGAATGGATCGGGCTGCACATTCCGCAAAGACTATTATGTTATACAAGTATGAGAAAAGTTTTTATGAAAAGACTAAGCATGCATGATATTCGCCCTAAGAGGAAATCAGACGTACAGGTTATCCTTATCTCATGTTATGTTGTATATTTCTTATTATGTTTTTATTCATGCCTTACATACTCAGTACATTATTCATACTGACGTCCTTTCTTGTGGACGCTGCGTTCATGCCCGCAGGTAGACAGGTACACGGATTTGATCTGTAGGTGATTTATCAGCGGATTCTCAAGAGCACTCCACTTACTTCGGAGCTGCAGTCTATTAGTATTGGTCCTTATGGTAACTTGTATTCTATGTAGAGGCTCGTAGATATGTGTGTATAGTTAGACATTTCATAACCCTACCGGTCCATATCATTGTATAACATTATCGTAGCCTTGTCGGCTGGTGATGATGGACATAACTGTTGAAGATTATATAGAGATGTGTCATTATATTATGATATATGTCCTTACAGATCATGATATCCAAGAGCTATCTTTATGGTCCACCCAGAAATGTTGATGAGATGTATGTTTAAAGGTGCTCGGTGTGTTAGCTCCGGGTGCACGTCATGGTCCTTTGGTTGGGCCATAACACTCTACCACGACCAACTGGTGGATGTGAGCCTTGCCCTAGAGGGCGTATAGATGATGAAGAACCAACTACTGACCCTGTGGCCTGGACCCCACCCCTACCACCTATCGAGGGACAGTCACGCATGATGTGGCCTGGATGACTGCAGGCATAGCAAACATCTGAACCCAATCGGTACTATCCCCAATGTAGCTTATGGCACTGAGCATATCGCGGTAAGGGTGGTCTCGTCTGCCCTGAATCACCTCTATAATGTGAGCCCGATGCTCTGAAGCCCTGACCCGGTCCGAAGTGAATAGTTCTATCAAATCACTGGCTTGCATATCACGGAGGTGCACTAGTCGCCGAATAGCCTGAGTGCCTAGGATACTGTTGCCTCTGCCCTCCTCTAAACTCACTAATCGGACTCGAGGACCTAGCCCTCTTACTATGACCCCTATCATGCTCAAGCTCACTCCCTTGCTATTGTTGCCGTTCTTCTAGATTATGGGCATGGGCTTAAATGCGAGAGATGTCCATACCATCCTGAAGTGAGGTGGTCAAGCACTTACCCATCAAATGTGGCCCTAATCCACTCACAAACTGGTGCACACGATCTTCCATATCAACCACCATAGTCGGAGCATACCTCGCCAAAGAATTAAAATAGAGGCTATACGCTAAAGCACTCATACTTCCCTATCGAAGATTCAAGAACCTGTCGACTCTAGCCCGTCGCACTTCTGGCAGAAAATAATATCGGAGTAATGCATTTACAAACTCTTGCCATACCGGTGGAGGTGCATTGACTCCTTTAGAAGACATCTAAACCGTATACCAATGAACCGCAACATCCCGCAATCTGTAGGAGGCCAACTCTACCGATTCAACATCCAAAACATGTATTAACCGCAGTGTTCTTAACATTCCATCAATAAAGCTTTGAGGGTCCTTATCCGATTTTGACCCAAAGAATTCTGGAAGGTTCAAACTGATAAAATCACGGGCTCTGGCAGTGACATCCCTATCACCATGACTGGTACTTTGCCTCTGGGCCTGAGCAGCAACCAACTGAGTCAGCAAATTAATAGCCTCTTCACTTCTTGGCCTGAGGCATCTAGTGGAGAAACTGGGGGAGCTGGGGCCAGAGCTGAGGCTCCTTCATGTGCCTCTAAAGCAAGAGGTGAGTGAGAGGACCGAGATGGAACCTCATTATGGGACTCACCCTCCTCTATATCTATTGGCGGTACTCTTTCAGTCTGCCTTCCTGCCACTGACTTGCCCTTTTGGGCTGCTGTAGCTTTTCTCTTTACAGGTATCGCTAAAAACATAACACACCGTTAAGGAAAGCGAAATGCTTATATCATGGGTTTATCGCACGATCTAAAATAAAAAAGAAGGTCAGTCATTCCTAAATACCCGCAACCTCCTATTTATAAGTGTGGCGCGCAACACACCCATAAACAAGACTCTAATAGACACGGCTTGTAGACACATCCTAGGACGAACTGCTCTGATACCACTTTTGTCACGACCCAACCGGAGGGCTATGACCGGCACCCGTGACTAAATCACCGAGCAGGCTATCAAAATGATATACAAAGTATGAGCCGACAAGGCTAACTAGGGTACATAAAACTATAAATGTCACGTGACGAGTACCCGATACTTGTACCGAGCACCCTTACCCGTCACTTTACCCGTACCTCTTAGCAAGTCGTATAAACAAAGGTCGTATTTTTTTTCTCAAGCTAAACATTAACATTAGCCACGTCATTATAAACATAGACCAGCTTAGCCTCGCTATCACATCATACAACAACATTAGAATGCCAAAATACCGCGTATTTAACTGTACATAACTGACTGTACATATCTGTCTACGAGCCTCTAGACATAGTACACTTATACATAGAAAGGGCCGAGTACTGTCGAGCCCGAAAATATATACACAAAAGAGTACCACGAAGTGAGGCTCCGGACAACCGGAGAGCGCTCGTCGTGTACGGCCGGTAGAGCTCTAATGATCAAATCCGCCCGTCCGCCGACCGCGCGCGGCATGAAACGCAGCGCCCACAAGAAGGGGCGTCGCACGAATAGTGTACCGAGTATGTAAGGCATGAATAGTAATTTACGAGAACATAAATCATGCATAATGACATAAAAGAATTACAACTCGAGTCCTGGGATAGAAACATAACCTGTATATATAGGTGCCCTTGGGCAGATGCCGTGCTTTCTTAACTTTCCTTACTCATTTATATATATACATAAATGCATAAAATATAGAATATATATATTATTGCCGAGGCGTCGGCAGCCGATCCATTTAACCATAAATATGCACATCCCGCGTCCGGGACGATATCAAGTCATGTAATGCCAACTGATCAGGTGGATATGCGTATATAACGCTCTGCCATTACCTCCCTTTTCCCCATAAATATGTGAAAATTCCATGTATGAATATCGGCGTCTATAGCGCCCATGAATATATGAAAATTCCATGTATAAATATCGGCGTCTATAGCGCCCATGAATATATGAAAATTCCATGTATAAATATCGGCGTCTATAGCGCCCATAAATATATGAAAATTCCATGTATAAATATATATCAGCGTCTATAGCGCTCTGACTCTGCTATTATATAATATACTTATACCATGTTCATTTATTAGCGCGCATATAGCGCTCTGATTCTGTTATCATTATCGCCGTAGAAGTATTCTTATTAAAGTAGTTACAACACTTATTGTTAATAAGCAAAGCACTAAAGAAAACCTGAGAACAGTGGGCCCACCTCGAGTCAAATGAGGTGGCGTACTCAACTTACCTATAATACGTGTCATGACGTTACTTATGAAGGCCTTAGGGTAATCGGGTCTTATCCTTGCACGTTCTAGAATATTTAGACACTTCTTTCACAATTCAAGTACTTTTAGTTCAATCTTACCGAATGAATAGTAACTATTTTCAATCGCGGATTTCTAGAGTTAGGAAAGTCCCCGAGGCGCGAAATCAAACCTATACGTCTAAGACATGCCAAGAAAGGAAGGGGAAACCTTACATACCTCTTTCGGCCTCTTTAGCTATTCCGAATTCGCGTCGCAATCTTGTCGAAATCGCGAATTGGTCATTTTTACCAAAACTCTCATTAGTATATTTAGAGTTAGAATCTTAAAGAACCACTTGGCTACCGAAATTTCGCAAAGACTTCCTCCGTAAATATACCATCCTCAACATTCAATATAGCCAAATTTCTCATCCATCACAATCCGGGAATTCAAACCCGGCCAAACTATTAACCACAATTCCAACAACAATACTAACAATTCCATACTCAATCAATTTACTACTTCTTCCAAAAACTTTCCAACTTCAATGAGAATAATAACAACCTCATAATCTACATTCCAACAACACTATACTAATCATGTTGTCCTCCATACATGCAAAAGCATTTATTCAATTTTCATAGATTTCTAAAACATGTCTCCAACTACTACAACCTTGGAAGATTATTATGCATTCATTAACAACATAGAATTCACAACATAACAACAAGCAAAATACTAAATAAAATTGACTCATTCTCTTCCATTCTTCACCATGACCTCACGGCCAACACCCACATACCTACTACAACTTCTCAAAATTCATTCAACATCCATTTTCTTCACATATCATCCACAACAATAACAACCAAACACTAAACAAAACAATTGGACATACTTCCTACACATGCATAGATGTACACGGCCACATGCTATATTCTTGTTCTTCATGAATTTCATTCACTTTTGCACACTACAACATGCATAAATATTCATAACATGCAAAGGAGAGCACAAGTTCTCACCTTCCCTTTTTCTTCACTTCTTCACTTGACTACACTTAACAACTTGTATGATTGTGAGTCTCCCTTGCTCCAACAACAACTCCACCTTGTTAGGGACTCTCTTCTTGGTAGAAAATAATTTTTGAAGAATTTTTTTGAAATTTTCCTTGAAATTGTCTCTATGGCCGAAAGGCCTTGGATTTTTCTCCTTCTTGGTTTTGTTCTTCCTTGCTTGAAATTTCTAGAGAATTATGGATATTAGATGACTTGGTCATCTTTTATAGCCCCTCTTGCATGCACATGGCCGGTCATGTGCATGCTTTCCTATTATTTTTTTTTTTTTGTTTTGTTCCCTCCTTCTCTAATTCTCTTGAAAGTTCTAAGGGGCAAGATCATTATCTCATTCCTAAGTCATATTATACACATGGATAATTAATCCATGTGGGCTTTGGGCCATGCTCTATGGCCGGCCACCTCCTTGGGCCATTCACTAATTTAAATTTTTTTTCCAAGCCCAATCTTTTGTGACAAATTTGGTAATTCATGAAACTAGTTTTCCAACTTCCAATTTTGCCCTTGACCTTCCTCATTAATTCCGCTTCTAAATACGTCATAAGTCATTCATATGCTTATCAAAATAAAAATGTGGCCTTGCTTGTCGTCCTCCCGCGTTTGTCTCGAATTATCCGATTGCACTAGAATGCGGGATATAACATCCTCCCCCCCTTTAGAACATTCGTCCTCGAATGTTGAACTGGCCTCATAGCGTATGATAATATTCGGGGGAGTCTCCTTCGTCAATATCCCATATGTCGCCTAACATATCCATTTTAAATCTAGCACGCTCTCCCGTCTTGCTAGTCCAGCTCACACGGCTTTTATAGGGCTTCCAGTCACTCCACACACTCTAATTTACTTTAAACTACTTACCTTCACATTCGTCCCCAGTTTCCATAATTATGAAGTTTTCAACATATTTCCCAGGGGGTCACTCATCGTAAAATTACCCTCACTCTAGCACGCTTAACCTTGAAACTCTAATACATTCCAGCGTCCTGGCATTAGTATTTTCGTCTCCACTCCCTCGCACTGCTTATATCACATAATATGGAACGAGTTAGGGTCTTAGCAGTTTTCAAATCGCCCACGTAACACATCTTTTCTTTTGTTTACGCTTCGCCCTCCGTGCTCTAGTATTCACTTTTACCTGTACGTATGGCTACTCTTCGTCCTAATTTCCGAATTCTTAATATGTTTAGCAATACAAAGGCAGCGTAGGATAAGATAGAATTCGAATCAACTGACACGCGTATCATAGAAGGTGCCGAAAAAGTACACTCGTGGCCGCGTCGTGCGGAAGGCTCGGGGGTCCCGTCGCCCGTCGGTGCATATAGGCGGTGGGGAGGGCCGGCCGAACCGGATGCTCCTCCTCTACCTCGGCCGCGTCCCGCCGAAGCTTGGGAAGTCCGTCCGGGAGGGCGTACGGTCGACGATGAACCAACCGCGGACCCGGCGGGCCGGGCTTGGTCTCCCTCATACCTCGGTGGGCAATCACGCATCCGATGGCCAACCCGCCCGCAAGTATAGCAAGCACTCGTGCTCGCGAGACACTCTCCGCAGTGTGGCCTACCACATCGCGCGCGCCGCGCGGGGGTGGCATCATTCTCGCTAGAATCGGCTCTATTCTCGGGGACTCGAAGCTCTATCGGCAAACCGAGGGGGGTGCACTGGCCGCTGATTGGCCTGAATACCTAGATTGCTCCTGTGCCTGTCCCCCTCTATACTCACTTCTAGCCCTGGGAAATCTGCCCCTTTTTCTGGAGCCCCGATCTGGATAGCGCTCTTCTCCGCGTGGCTGGTGTTGTTCCTCCAGGTTTTGGGCATGAGCCTGGATACGGGCAATAGTCATTCCATCCTGGAGTGAAGCTGTCAGACACTCCTTAATTATATGCGGCCCCAACCCGCTCACAAATCGATGTATATGATCCCCCATATCAGCGATCATGGCTGGGGCATACCTGGCCAGCGAATTAAAGCGGAGGCTGTATTCCCTAACGCTCATATTTCCTTGCTTCGAGGTTTAAGAACATATCGCCTCGAGCTCGTCGAACTTCCGGCGGCAGGAAATGTCGCGTAAATGCCTCGCAAACTCCCCGCCAAACCGGGGAGGGGCATTTGCTCCCCTCGAGGATCTCCAACCGTCATACCACAGATCGCTACATCCCGCAATCGTACGATGCCAATTCCACCGACTCGTATCGGAAGCATGTATAATCCTCGTGTCCTTAGCATCTCATCTATAAAATTCTCGCGGATCTTCCTCCGGTTTTGACCCATAAAACTCCGGGGTCTTAGGGCGATGAAATCACGGGCCCTAGCACTTACCGCCCGTCTCCGGGTCCGTATCTTGCCGCCGAGCTCGTGCGGCAACCAACCGAGCGCAGGGCTGGATGGCCTCTGCCACCGGCTGGCCCGGGGCTGCTGTCTCGCCCTCCTGGGCTGCTCTAGCTCTCTTCTTCGGTGGCATTACTGAAACCATAACATAGGATTAGGAAAAGAATATGGAAACCTGGTAGCACAGCTCTATCGCACGATCTTAGAATACAAAGAAGGTCATATTTCCTAAATGCCTGTAGCCTCATCGTTTATAAGTGTGGCGCGCTACACACCCATAAACAAGACTCTACCGGACACGGCTCGTAGACAAACTCCTAGGACCGAACCGCTCGATACCACTGCCACGACCCGTCTAGGGGCCGTGACGAGTACCCGATACTTGTACCGAGCACCCCTTACCGTCACTTTACCTCGTACCTCTTAGCAAGTCGTATAAACAAGGCCGTATTTTTTTTCTCAAGCTAAACATTAACATTAGCCACGTCATTATAAACATAGACCAAGTTAGCCTCGCTATCACATCATACAACAACATTAGAATGCCAAAATACCGCGTATTTAACTGTACATAACTGACTGTACATATCTGTCTACGAGCCTCTAGACATAGTACACTTATACATAGAAAGGGCCGAGTACTGTCGAGCCCGAAAATATATACACAAAAGAGTACCACAGAAGTGAGGCTCCGGGACAACTGGAGCGCGCGTCGTGTACGGCTGGTAGAGCTCTAATGATCAAATCCGCCTGTCTGCTGACCTGCGCGGCATGAAACGCAGCGCCCACAAGAAGGGGCGTCAGTACGAATAGTGTACCGAGTATGTAAGGCATGAATAGTAATTTACGAGAACATAAATCATGCATAATGACATAAAAGAATTACAACTCGAGTCCTGGGATAGAAACATAACTCCGTATATATAGGTGCCCTTGGGCGTATGCCGTGCTTTCTTAACTTTCCTTACTCATTTATATATATACATAAATGCATAAAATATAGAATATATATATTATTGCCGAGCGTCGGCGGTACCCGATCCATTTAACCATAAATATGCACATCCCGCGTCCGGGCATCCCGCGTCCGGACGATATCAAGTCATGTAATGCCAACCGATCAGGTGGATATGCGTATATAACGCTCTGCCATTACCTCCCTTTTCCCCATAAATATGTGAAAATTCCATGTATGAATATCGGCGTCTATAGCGCCCATGAATATATGAAAATTCCATGTATAAATATCGGCGTCTATAGCGCCCATAAATATATGAAAATTCCATGTATAAATATATATCGCCCATAAATATATGAAAATTCCATGTATAAATATATATCAGCGTCTATAGCGCTCTGACTCTGCTATTATATAATATACTTATACCATGTTCATTTATTAGCGCGCATATAGCGCTCTGATTCTGTTATCATTATCGCCGTAGAAGTATTCTTATTAAAGTAGTTACAACACTTATTGTTAATAAGCAAAGCACTAAAGAAAACCTGAGAACAGTGGGCCCACCTCGAGTCAAATGAGGTGGCGTACTCAACTTACCTATAATACGTGTCATGACGTTACTTATGAAGGCCTTAGGGTAATCGGGTCTTATCCTTGCACGTTCTAGAATATTTAGACACTTCTTTCACAATTCAAGTACTTTTAGTTCAATCTTCCGAATGAATAGTAACTATTTTCAATCGCGGATTTCTAGAGTTAGGAAAGTCCCCGAGGCGCGAAATCAAACCTATACGTCTAAGACATGCCAAGAAAGGAAGGGGAAACCTTACATACCTCTTTCGGCCTCTTTAGCTATTCCGAATTCACGTCGCAATCTTGTCGAAATCTGCGAATTGGTCATTTTTACCAAAACTCTCATTAGTATATTTAGAGTTAGAATCTTAAAGAACCACTTGGCTACCGAAATTTCGGCAGCACTTCCTCTGTAAATATACCATCCTCAACATTCAATATAGCCAAATTTCTCATCCATCACAATCCGGAATTCAAACCCGGCCAAACTATTAACCACAATTCCAACAACAATACTAACAATTCCATACTCAATCAATTTACTACTTCTTCCAAAAACTTTCCAACTTCAATGAGAATAATAACAACCTCATAATCTACATTCCAACAACACTATACTAATCATGTTGTCCTCCATACATGCAAAAGCATTTATTCAATTTTCATAGATTTCTAAAACATGTCTCCAACTACTACAACCTTGGAAGATTATTATGCATTCATTAACAACATAGAATTCACAACATAACAACAAGCAAAATACTAAATAAAATTGACTCATTCTCTTCCATTCTTCACCATGACCTCACGGCCAACACCCACATACCTACTACAACTTCTCAAAATTCATTCAACATCCATTTTCTTCACATATCATCCACAACAATAACAACCAAACACTAAACAAAACAATTGGACATACTTCCTACACATGCATAGATGTACACGGCCACATGCTATATTCTTGTTCTTCATGAATTTCATTCACTTTTGCACACTACAACATGCATAAATATTCATAACATGCAAAGGAGAGCACAAGTTCTCACCTTCCCTTTTTCTTCACTTCTTCACTTGACTACACTTAACAACTTGTATGATTGTGAGTCTCCCTTGCTCCAACAACAACTCCACCTTGTTAGGGACTCTCTTCTTGGTAGAAAATAATTTTTGAAGAATTTTTTTGAAATTTTCCTTGGAAATTGTCTCTATGGCCGAAAGGCCTTGGATTTTTCTCCTTCTTGGTTTTGTTCTTCCTTGCTTGAAATTTCTAGAGAATTATGGATATTAGATGACTTGGTCATCTTTTATAGCCCCTCTTGCATGCACATGGCCGGTCATGTGCATGCTTTCCTATTATTTTTTTTTTGTTTTGTTCCCTCCTTCTCTAATTCTCTTGAAAGTTCTAAGGGGCAAGATCATTATCTCATTCCTAAGTCATATTATACACATGGATAATTAATCCATGTGGGCTTTGGGCCATGCTCTATGGCCGGCCACCTCCTTGGGCCATTCACTAATTTAAATTTTTTTTTTCAAGCCCAATCTTTTGTGACAAATTTGGTAATTCATGAAACTAGTTTTCCAACTTCCAATTTTGCCCTTGACCTTCCTCATTAATTCCGCTTCTAAATACGTCATAAGTCATTCATATGCTTATCAAAATAAAAATGTGGCCTTGCTTGTCGTCCTCCCGCGTTTGTCTCGAATTATCCGATTGCACTAGAATGCGGGATATAACAATAAAGACGGGACAGGACCCTGCCATGCCCTATTATGTACACCAAAAGAATCATACCAACTAGTTCGGCTCCGGATAATGGAGCACCTCTATGCAATAACAAAACAAGCAACCTACTGGTCTGGTCTATCTCTCTGTCTACCTGCGGGCATGAACGTAGCGTCCACAAACAAAAGGATGTCAGTACGAACAATGTACTGAGTATGTAAGGCATAAACAATAACATGATACAAGCATGAAGAATAACATAAGATAATGAATCGTTAATACCACTTAAAGTGTTCGTTATGCTTACTTAACCTTCCTTTGAAGAAAACATTTCATACATCTACATATAATAATACCATACCCGCCCATATTGGTTCGGTGTCATCCATACCTGGCCATAACAAGGCACGATGTTGTACGTACCCAACTGCAGTGGTGTGCCCACAATAGATATCATACTCTACCATATAGGCTCAATGTCACAACAAAGCTTCATACATTTATGATATACATGAGTGTTTAAGAGAAACATTACAACACTATCAGGGTGACATAAAGTCGGTAAACCCCCGATTTCTATTATCGAACCATCATCATCATTATCATCATCACTATTATCTTCATCATCATTATCATTACCACTATGAGGAGCTTTTGCCAAAGTATTCAAGAATATTGTAAGTTATGAACTTCTAACATCTCAAGGATTAGGACAATTTGAATATCTTAGTTGGCATCTCTAGAATTTAATTCATCATCATAATCGTTATCATTATCATCACCAGGAGCATTGCCAGCAATATCAAGAGCATCTCAAGGATTATGAGCTTATGGCATTTATAGGAATAGGAAAATCATCGATATCACGTATAGATTCAAAATGAGGAAAACATGCCTTTAGAAAGAAGGGTTAGCCTTACATACCTTTACATCTTCTTAACTAAACGCTCTTCTCCAAAGTCGGGAAAATTTACATTTAAGAGGATTCATACCAAGGTTAAGTCTTGAAAACACTTCTAAGTTCAAACTAGAATGATTGACGAGCTAACAAAATTTGGGCAGCACTTCCTCTATTTATCGACTTCCATCACATTACAAACAACTCCCAAACAACAATAACAACATCTACAATATCACAAGCAAGTAGTTATATTCAATCTAATCTCAAAACTCATTCTCATAATCAATTCATACCAACAACTTCAACACAACCTCATGTACACTCGTATACAATGCTCCCTCACCATCACTATCACCCCTCATAACAAGATTATACTCAAAACATTCTAACAATGATAACTCAAGTTAATTTACTATTCAAAATATCATCAAATCCATATTTGATCTTCCTCCTCCACTTTCTTACCTCAATCAAGTTGGTCAACAACCAACCATTCTTAATAACACGAGATGGATGTGAAAACTAACATTTTATCACATAAAGATGAGCTTTGGATCAAATTATCCACTTGAGTGAAACCCTAACTTCAACACCAAAGGAATTTCTTGGATTCTACAAACCCTAGTGAGCCCCTCAACACTTGAATCTCTTGATTCTTGCCTTTTCATCCTTGATTTCACTTGGTTTTGGTTGGGTATGCTTAGGAGAAGTTTCTAGAGCTTTCAAGGGTTTGGGAAATGTTGAAATGGAATAAAATGAACAAGGGTCGGATATATATAACTTTAAAAAAATCGGGGCCAACCCGGATTTACGGCCAACTTTACGGACCGTAAAAATTATACGATCCATATAATTGGACCGTAGATCCTGACCAGTGATTCTCCCCTTTTTGGAATCATTTTATGGTGGGGTTAGCCAGATATACGGTCCTTATATCAAACATTAAAACCCACTTTTCCCCTGAACCAAATTCTCGTCGATTTGTTCAACCTTTAATCCTTCCAATACCTGCTAAACATGAACTTAGCACTTTATAACTGTAAGATAAACTTTTCTAACCTCATTTAGCTTTGATAACCCCCTTATCCAAAACTAGAACCACCGACACACGACGAATCTCAAAGTACAAAATCACGGGGTGTAACACCTACCCACCACCAAATACTCAAGATGCTCTTCTTATCCCATGCCAATTGGTCACATAGTCCAACCATACCCTTTAGAGAGTTATATAAATGATTTGGTAACCCAAGTGGATTTGTAGAACACCAAGCTGAATTCGGGGAAGCCACCTGACTTTTAGCCTTGTCCATTTTCTTCTCGGGACTCATGGTCTTTCCCAAAGATGGAACCTTAGCCATAGACACCTGAGTCATCTCAGTCACCTATGCTATCTCATAACCCGACAAGAAGAAACCAAATACTTTGACTTAACTCCCATCATCCTAGCCGATATGTATCGAGCCCCAAGCCTTTGTAAAAATCACTATAAATACTTCCAAGGATCCAACCTACTCCTGCAATGGTGGATCCTCAAACATATGATCAGAGTCGGGGGTACCCAGTATATGAGTAAGTCGATGAAAAAGAATGGCCTTCTTAACTTTTTCCCTAATTTTTGGGATCAGACCAAAAGGAGTTGGGCCTTTACCTTTTCTGGACTTTGAGAGGATAGCATACAGTGGATGTTTGATAACTTCGTAACCAACACTGTTGTATTCAACGGGAGGAAGTGTCCATTCTTACCACTTATCTGGATTCAAGGAATTCACCCTTATGCAGTATCTAGAGTCTTGAGGCAATTTGGGAGGACCCAAATCGTACCCCAAGTTGGAAACATAGGGGATTTCATCATTGACTATGACAGTGATAGTATTTCGAGGGTGGGGGATTGTATTCGTGAGTGGAATGGTCACATATCTTGGGGTCCAGACACTTTAGCTCCCGACATGTTTCATTCGGGTTGTAAAGAAGAGTACAGGATTGGTTAAGGGCTGACTTGTAAGGCACTCTCACTCCTAAGCCCATCCTCTACATTCGTGTTCAAGATAGGGACTCCAAAGCCAAGATTCGAACCCGTTTGATTCAGAGAAGGGGCTGATAATAGGTATGCCAAGTATTTGGAGAAGATAGAGCAAAATCAAGCTACCATAGAAATCTTGAAGCATGTGTTGGGGTTCACCCATAACTTCCTGACTGAGCTCGATAATCGGATGAAGAAGACTTTGGACAACATCGCCCCGATAAGCTTCATAGAGAAGGGTTTCTTGATGGATGCCGTATTGACATCGGCCCACCTCCACATCCATACCGCCCTCCAAAAGGCCAAGAAGGTGAGTGTTATATCCCGTATTTTCCACGTTGGAATATTTTAAGTTGGTTGCGACAAGTTATGGACAAGGCTATTATTTTCCGACTTTGTTAGAGTGCATAAGTTGCATATTCATCTTTATTGGTATGGAGTATTAAGGGTAAATTTGGAATAAGGAAAAGTAGGGGCTAAGAGTTGGAAAAAAATATTTCATAAAGTGGCCAAATGGCCATGTGGCCGTGGGGTATGGTGTGGGCCCCACCCATGGTTGGCTAATATTTTCAAGCCATGAGATGGCACATGTGTACATCATGTATTTGTAGGGGTTAGAAGTGAAAATAATATTTCTTGAAGGGGCCTAAGTGGCCGGCCAAGAAGATGTGGGCCATGGGCCACATGTGTTAATTATATAAGTAGACATAAGATGACTAATTAAGTCATGTTCATCATTTTTTCCACTTAAGAAATTTCAAGAAGCTTGCAGAAAGAGAGAGGGAGCAACCATTCAGCCATAGTTGGCCGAATTGGAGGTCCTAGAAATTTTGTCCAAGAAATTATTTTCTTCTAGTTTTCCCACTAATTGGAAGGTCCTCGTTAACATGGAGTAGTTGTTGGAGCAAGAAAACGTTTGTTGTTGTCATGAACAAGTCTAGCCGAATAGAGAAGTTGAAGGGAAAAGGTGAGGTTTAATCTTCTTTATGTGTTTTATGGATGATTTGTGCATGTTGTGAAATGTAGAAATGAATGAAGTTCACGAAAATATGGTGTTGTGTGTGTGGCCGTGGATGTGTGGTGTAATGTAGAAGTGAAGAACTAATTTCATTTGGTATGTTTAGGATGTTGTGTTGTGGATTTTATGTTGTAAAATGAAGGCTTAATGGTTCAAGATTGAAGTTGTAATCGTGTGGGCTGTTTTGGAAGCTAATGTGATCGTAATATGGTTTCTTGTATTTATGATAATAATGTTGTCAATGTGTAAATTGTTGGCGTAGTTGACGAATTTGGAAGGAAGAAATGTGTTGTTGATTGTTTTCTTGAACTTGGAGGGTTTCAGATTGTTTGGTGTATTGGATGGGCTGATTTGAATATTTTGTGGATTGTCCGAAGTGTTCTTGAATCTTGTTTAAATGGTTTGGATTAGTACTTGAACGTGTGAATATTGATGTTGGTTTGATTGTATGCGATTGATTTGAATGAAAATGAACTATCGTCAAATTATATAGAAAATAGTTACTAATGTTAGAATGCATTTTGAATTCATTATTGATGTTGTTGGAATGGTTGTTGGTATTGTTGTTGATGATATTAGCCGAGTTGAATTCTCGGGGTTGATGAACTTATAGGGAAAATCTTTGTAAATTTACGTAAATAAAGTGATGGCTTGGAATTGGATCCTTAAGTACTTAAAGCTAATGTTTGGTGTTTAATGTCGTTATTGTAGCTCTTGGAGAGCCCGAGACTTAAGTTTGGATTAGCTTAGGAAGCGAATGAGGTATGTAAAGCTTACTCTTTACTTCTTTTGGCATGTCTTAGACGGAAGTAAGATATGACACGATTTGTGCCTTGGGGTAACACCATTCTGAAGTTCCGAGCATGTTTATGATTCATATGTGCTTCTTGATGTTGGCATCCTTAATATGGTCAAGCTATGGTCTTTATGTCTTTGATATGATTGGATTTAAAATGTGGTATAAACGGTTTGTTCCTAAAGGCTCCTATGTCTAAAAATGTCCGTAACATTCATAGACAGAACCGGATTGCTTTGATATGTTCGCAAATGATTTCATAACGTATAATGACTTTAACTTTCGTAGGCGGGCCCGGATTGGGTTGACGCTCGTCCGTGGGTCCCGCGACTTTCCTTTGTATAGTTCTAATGACCTATTTTTGAAAGAACTTAATGTGACTATCATTCTGACCCCCGAGTATGGTTACTTACTTATCTGTTAAGTCTGAAATGAGGATTTTCATGCATATGATTTTGATACGTAATTATGATTTCTAAATTTCTATTTGGTATGTTCCCGAGAGACATTCGGAGGAAACTTGATTTGACTATTGTTTTGGCTTTTAAATGAGGGTTCGTTTTGATCACCCTGTTGAGTCTGTAATGATGTCTTATATGCATATGGTTACTCACGATTCTGCTCGTGCATTCTGTTGTTACATCTTTCGCCGAGTCCCGGGCCGGTATGTTATCGTGCGCACTATGCTATATTCTGAAGTATGATGTGATACGAAGTATGATGTGATATGATAATATGATAACATGATGATATGATGATTCTGTTTACCGAGTCCCTCACTGGAGGGCCGGGACACGTTATATGTTATATATATGTATTCTGGAATATGATCAGTTGGTTTCAGAGCCGGTGGTGGGGCAAACCCAATGGTGGGGCAAATGTTATATCCCGTATTTGGAACGTTGGGACAATTCGGGTTAACTATGATAAGTTAAGGGTAAGACCATTCCGGGATGCGAAGTCGAGACTTTTGACCTTCGAGTTTGCTTTAAGACCTAAGTGTGTATGATTTTATTGGCACGGAACATTTAGGAAAAATTTGGGACCAAAGATGGAATATTTGGAAGTTGCCAATTATTGAAAAAAAGGGGCCATGTGGCCGGCCACCTTTGGAGTGGGCCATGGCCACATGGTTGGCTATTACTTGCAATAAAAGGATGAATTAGGGGACCATTTTCATCATCTTCATCACCTAGAAAAATCAAGAACCTTGGAGAAGAACAATAGCAACAACCATTCGGTCATCTCCTTCAAATTTCAAGTGCAAGATTTAGCCATCAAAAAAAATGTTTCTTCAAGCAAATTTACTAAGTGAAGGGTCCTTATTATCATGGGAGTGTTGTTGGATGCAATAGGTCACTCATTTTCATTATTCACCACCTTAGCCGAGTTGCGAAGTTGTGAAGAAAGGTAAGTTCTAATCTTATTTTATGAGTTATGGAAGGTTTATGTGTGTTTTAGTATGTTAATATGGATGAAATTTATGAAGTAGGCCATGTTGAAGTTGGGTCGTGTATATGGTGTTTGGCCGTGTGTATGTGTGTTGTGTGTCTAAGTGATGAACTAAGTTCTATGTAGCATGTTTGGTTATGGTACTGTGTTGAAATGAATAATAAATCATGAAGTGTGTATGTTGGTGTGTTGGCCGAATATGGCCTTTCATGTGTGGAAAGGAATGAATCAATTTTCTTAGAGTTTTGGTTGTTGTTGTTATGTGGATTCCATGTTGGAAATGAGAGCTTAATGATTCAAGTTGGTATTGTAATTGTTATGGGCTGATTTGGACGATTGTGTGCATTTAGTGTAATTTTTATATTTATGGAAATGGCATGGTTAGAGTGTGAATTGTTGGTGTAAAACATGATTCGGAAGTTAGGAATGTGTTATGGATGGTTCTCGGGTTTGGGGACAATTTCGGGTGAATTGGAGCATTTGTTGGATTGTTGGAAATATTGTGTGAATTATTTAAAGAGTTCTTGAATATTGTTTGAATGGTTTCGGATTGGAATTTGAATATGTGAGCATTAGTGTTAGTTTGATTATATGTTGGTTTATATGTATGTAGTTGTAGTGAACATAATTGGAATGTTGTTGGAATGTGTGGAGAAGAATTATTAATGTTCGAATGCGTTTCAAATTGATTGTGGATATTGTTGGTGTTGTTGTGTTGTTGAATTTGGCCGAGTTGAATTCTCGGGGTTGGTCTATTTACAGGGGAAGTGCTGCCCAAATTTCCGTAGAATTATGTGTTAGTTTGGAAATGAACTCCTAAATGCTTATGGTTGACGTTGGTATTCATTGATGTTATGTAGATCTTGGGGAGTCCGAGACATAGGTTTGATTTGGATTAGCTTTGTGTGCGAGCGAGGTATATAAAGCTTAACTCTTCTTTCTTTTGGCATGCCTTAGTTGTGAATAGGCTACGACACGAGCCTCGAGAAAATTCTACTCTTGCGATCCGAGTATGCCTACAATTCTTATTTGTATTTTATCCTTGACCTTCGTAATATGATGAAAAAATGGCCCTTATGTCTTTGGAATAATTGGTTTTCAAATGTTGTACAAAAAGTTTTGTTTTAAAAAAAAAAAGGTTCTACGTCGGAAAAAGGGCCGTAACTTTCGTAGACAGAACCGGATCGCCTCGACGTGTTCGTAGGAGATGTTATGGCATATGATGAGTATGTTTTCCATAGGCGGGCCCGGCTAGGGTCGACACCCGTCCGTGGGTCCCGCGACTTTCCCTTATATAATTTCGATGACGTTTGAAAGAATTTGGTGTGACTATCATCCCGACTTCAAGTATGGTTATTTTTCTTATCTGTTGAGTCTGTAATGATGATTTTTATGCATATGGTTACTCACGACTCTGCTCGTGCATTCTGTTATATCTTTGGCCGAGTCCCGGGCCGGTTATGTTGTCGTGCGCACTATGATATACTCCGGTGTTATGCTGTGTTTATGGTTCACCGAGCCCCTCGCTAGAGGGCCGGGTTCCGCTTATACTTGGTGTTATGCTGTGTTATGATGTGTGACGGGAATACGGAGATTTGAAACCTTCTGGTGTTATGCTGTGTTATGGCGCCATCGACGGGCGGGCGACCATATTTTCTGTGCCCTATGCATGATTTGTATTTTGAAAATAAACACTTTGGTATTTTGGATATGTACTTACTTTCGGTACTTCCGTTTGGAGTATGACTCGTATTTGTTTCTTCGTATCTTCTCGCTTTGCATACTCGCACATATTTAAATCGACCCCTTTCTTCGTGGGGTCGTGTTTCATGCCCGCAGTACGGACGTACGGATTCGGTGATCCGCCGCTTAGGACACCTATTCTCGTGTTGGAGTGCTCCTTCCATTCCGGAGCCCACATTTTGGTATATACTCATTCGCTGCATCTGTATGTATTTGTTCAGGGGTACGGGCGGGGCCCGTCCCGTCATATGATTCTGTTTGTCCGTTTAGAGTCCGTAGACGTATATGTGGGTTGTGTGCCTATCCCGTGTGCGTGTTTGTATGTTATATGTTTTGGGCCGATGCGCCATTTGATAGCCTTGTCGGCTTCTGATATATATATGATTGTGTTTGAGATGTGTTTGAGACAGTTTGAAATAATTTGAGACAGCGTCCGATATTTGTGCATGCGTAAGCTATCTGTTTGTGAGTCGGATTTATGAATGTGTTTGGGTGCCCAGTTCGGGCACTAGTCACGGCCTACGGGGTTGGGCTGTGACAGCAAACCCAGTGGTGGGGCAAACCCAATGGTGGGGCAAACCTCAGCAAGCACGCTGAGTCCCAAAGTGGGGGTGAGTGTAAGGCTGCCTTAGGCGAATCCCACATTGGTTTAGGCGAATCCCACATTGGTTTAGGCAAATCCCACATTGGTTTAGGCGAATCCCACATTGGTTTAGGCGAATCCCACATCGGTTAATGTCACCTCATATGATAAGTTATGATGTTATGATGTGTTACGGTAAGCATATGATGATCATTTACTTATGTCACTCAGTCCCATTATGGGCCGGATATGATACATGACACGGATATGCATGATTTGTATTTCAGGAGTAAGCAATTTGGCATTCTGATTATTATATTTGTCTTCAATCGTACCTCGTATGTGCGATTTGTATTTCGAATGCAAGTACTTTGGTATTCTCGTTATTATGCTCACTTTCTCGTACCCTTACTTCGGTTATGACCTCATTTTTCGTATTCCATGCTTTACATGCTCGGTATATCCCGTTCGACCCCTTTCTTTGGGGTCCGCGTTTCATGCCACGCAGTACCCGCGTATGAGTAGGTGATGTTAGCAAGAAGATGTTCCATTGGATTGGCAAACTCCATTTTCCTTCGGAGTCTTTGAGTCCGAGTATTTTCGTTATGACAGTTTGCCTTATGATAGAGACTTTGCGGGGCAGTCGAATGTATGATATCGATTTTGTAAGCGGCTATGTAAGTCGATGTATTATTATGCATTATGTTACGAACTTCATATGTTTACAGATTTCATACGGTGCTAGTTTTATTTGATTTGACAAAGATGAAAGGCATGTTTGTTTTCCGAAAAATTCGCATTATGTACTTATGTCATGTTTTGCGGGCCCATTATGGTTATGAGTATCACGAGAGTCAGCGGGTTCGCTCGGCCCTAAGTAAGGGTCGGGTGCCCATCATGCCCTATCGAAAACTAGGGTGTGACAGGGAGGACAGATAGGGCTTCATCATCAGCTACAGGTGGACACTTCTACTAATTTATTTATTTTTGTCTTGTCTTTATTTATCTATTTTACCCATCAGGGGAGGAATATTATTAATGAGATTTGTGATTATGGGGGCAATGGTTTGGTGCAAAAGGCACATTCATGTTTCAAATAATTACAAAACCTTAGGTGAGTAGTATATTTATGGTTATTTATATATTGCTATGTGAATATGTGTTTCTATGTTTCATATGTTTTTCTTGTATGATTTGATTGATCTCATGTACCAATCACCATCCCAAAGCAAAATAAAGAAACCACCTAAAATAACTTGAAAGCCAATTTGATTCAACTAATGTTACACCTCAAAAAAAAATTCGCTAATGCGCAGTGAATAGACTCATGAGGAGCATGAAGTATACGATGTTTCAATAAGCAAGAAATAGCATTTGATGATTCTAAATAAGATTTTAAAGACATCCGATGTTAGATGAGAAAGTTTCCAAGGGAAGGCCATGTATACGATAAGTATTGGAAGGGATTTATGAGTAGTAAGTTGATGACAACTTAATGATGTGTGGAGAAGAGTTATAATGTCCCTTAGATTACCAATGAAGTGATAAACAAAGTGTTAAGAAGGTTCCATAAGGATTGGAGATCAAACGAGACGACGGGAACAATTTCGGAGAAGCAGTGAATTCCACGACCACTTCCACGGCCCATATAATATTCCACGGACCGTGGAATTGCCAGCAGAGGAGGTGGCTGGCTGCTCATGAACCACGACCAGTTCCACGGCCAGCACTTGGTTCCACGGACCGTGGAACAGTCCGTGGAACTCCCGACGGGCTGAACTTAGTTCAATTATATAATGATGCTCCCATTTCATTTATTTCATTTCCACACTCTTCTTCAACTTCCCAAGACCTCTAGAACCTTCCACACATTTCATCCCCAAGAAAACCAAGAGAATCAAAGATCAATAACAAGATTTGAAGTGAATCAAGCTTATGAAACCTCATTAAAGTCATCCAAACTAAGAAATTCCAAGAGAAAGTGAAATAGGGTTTTGGTGGAAAAGGTGTATTATCATCCAAGGCTTGTTCCTCCATCATCTAAGGTGAGTTTCAGGACCTTTCTATGTTATTTGAAGTATTAGTAAGTTGAAACACATGGATTGTAGAAGAGTAGAGAAAATGGGTCTTAAATGGGTGAATAGTGTCAATGTTGAGTAGTAGTTGAAATGAATCATGAAAATGGATATGTTGAGAGTCTAAACAAGTTATAAATGATATTTAGAACATGGAATGAGTATTATATGTGAAAGAATGCGATGATGGACTTTGGTCATGATTATGAAGAATTGGAATGAAGTTGTAGAATGCGAATAATGTAAATGAATGACGATTGTTGCAAGCGGTATTGTAATTATTATTATGAATGTTGGGAGTTGATATGAAATATGGCGGAAAGTAGTATAAACAAAGGAAACGCTACCCAATTTTCTTTAACCTGGAGAAGCACGTTCTGGTAATTGCGTAGCTAATGTCGATACGAACTCTCTTGAAGGTAAAGACGTGCGCATTAAAGGAGAATGTGCAAGTGATAGAATAGCTAAATGACAAAGGTATGTAAGGCTAGTCCTTTCTTTCTAAGGCATGAATCTTAGGGTATGAATTTCCTCCTTCTGTATGAATTTCCTATCCTCAAGAAAACTATGAGTCCTTGTTCATGAATAAGCTATATGAGATAAGAGATGTGCAATTAGTACGATATTGATGATGACACGCTAAGTCCAAGAGATGCTATAGTCTACGATATGATGTTTCTATAAAGCTAAAGAAGCTATCCACAGTTCGTTGATGTTGATTATTGTATGCACTCACCTTATGTGCTACTTCCTTCAAGGTGAGGTGGAATGTTCATGAATGCTCCATAATGTAATCGGGGGTTCACGACCTTACGTCACCCCAATAAAGTATAACCGTCCATAAGTTCGATGCGTGCAATATGATGAATTATGATGAGCAATTATGATATGCTTACGAGAAAATTAATAATGAGGAGTCTATGATGATGTATGATCGAGATGATGATATATGTGTGGTACGATGATGTATATGCATATGTGATGAACGATAATGGTAAGTATACGGTATATGTTATGAAGTCCACGCCATGAGAACGATATTATTTTTAATGGCCAAACCCATCGACAGACACCTGTGGTCGTCCACTTCTTTCACTTGAGCACCTAAAGTGACCCTTATTTCATTTAGACACTTCAGGTGGGTCATTCCTATTCCACTTAGACACTTTTTGCACCGTTATCGGAGCAAAACCAACACCAAAGGGGGCGCCACCTCATTGCACATCCAACCAGCCCAAAAGCCCCAATTTTTAATTGTCAAAACTCCACGAATTTACAAATTAGTGAATTTACAATTTAAATGGTCGGCACAATTTAATTGAGTTGGCACAATTTAAATGATTTGGCACATTTAATTGGCCATTAATCCACGTAGGAGACGATATTTGCTCAGATAACGGTGCAAAAAAGTGTCTAAAACGGAATAGGAATGGCCCACCTGAAGTGTCTAAATGGAACAAGGGTCACTTTAGGTGCTCAAGTGAAAGAAGTGGACTACCACAGGTATTTGTCGATGGGTTTGGCCTATTTTTAATAGATTGTCCTTAATTTAAATACATGTTTTATGGAAAGTCATGATATGCGTATGAGGTGTATGTGATGATAAGAGATATACGGAGCCTCGTCATGGCCGGGTACGGAAGACATATATGTGATATTGTCGAGCCACTACGTGGCCGAATCGGATATTATTGAGCCACTACGTGGCCGAATACGGATCTTTGTCCCGAGCCACTTCAAATGTGTCGAGCCCACGTGGCCGAATACGGATAATGTTCAAATGTGTATAAACAGATACGGCACTATGATAGGTATGTGTATGTGTTATGATGAATGCGAGATGATGATTTGTTGTGCTAAGATCATGATATGCTTATGTGACGTATAATGATGTTAAGGATGATACCGAGCCTAGATGGTCGGGTACGTGATTGTACTGCATTATAAATTATTGCATATGTAAGTATGTGGATGTAACAAGTGTATCATTAGAGGAATAAAAGGGTAAGTACGTATGGCGAATGCTAGAAAGGTATTATGAGAAATGGACAGTTCCTTTATCTTATGCTATCCCTTATGTTCCTATCATATATTATTATTGCTCATGCTTTACATACTCAGTACATATTTCGTACTGACGTCCGTTTTCTTTGGACGCTGTGTTCATGCCCACAGGTAGACAGGGAGACGGTGCAGATCCATAGTAGCTATCAGCAGATCGACAGGAGCCCTCCTTTATTCCGGAGGTGCTATTTTGAGATGTTATTTTGTGTATATATATATACTGGGCATGACGGAGTCCTGTCCTGTCACACCTCAATCTTACTAGGGTGTGATGGGCACCCGACCCCACATTCGGAGCCGAGCGAACCCACTGACTCTTATTACATACATAAACTTTCGGACTCTTAATCAGACAAAAATGACAAGTACAACAAATATTTTGGAAATATCCTTTGTAGTTTACAAATCGACAGAAACTGTAATCATATGGAATCTACTGCAAAATACAGAATGACACGTCGGCTGATGGAGCCGCTCACAACTGACATTCAGAACCCACAACTCTGTCTGCAAAGTCTCTAACAGATAATCAGAACACATAACATGCATAATCTGACTCGGCAGCACTCCAGGAGCAAATGGAGCTTGCCAACGCCGCTGGAACTTCTCCTACAAAAGCCTGTACTCATCCGGGTGTACTGTGACATGGCATGAAACGCAGCCCCCGAAGAACAGGGGGGTCAGTATGGAGAATATGTACTGAGTATGTAAAGCATAAAATACGATAAACAGAATCATAACTGAACAGAGGATACAGAACATAAATGCAATGGCCGGAGTATCAGAAATGCTTACTCATAAAACATAGGCAAATGCATAACAGAAAATATGCCATAGCCGGCCCCATTATGGGACTCGGTAAATAGAAAGTGGTCGCCCCCGACACTGGCGCCACAACATATCGGAACATACCAGAATGTGCACATATCATAGCATATCAGATGGCCATATCATATCATATCATATCAAAGTGTACATGGCACAACATACTCCACAACCCATGTACATATATACCTGCCCCCTCACACCGAGCCTGCGAACAAATGCGGTGGGAAAACGCTTGATAACATATCCTGGCCCGGGCTCAGTGAAGGAAGCATTGAGGCATCCCACAATGGAGTAGTGAGAAACTAAATGCAATATAAAATGTACATATATACGAAAGGATCGGACGGAATAATCAAATGACATATCATGAAAAAGGTAGCCGGACGAGGCATAGCACATACCTTTTGAAGGCCGCGGAGGATTCTTATCAAAATAGAACTTCAGGGGTCATTTGTATATATCAAAATATAAAACTTATATGGAACTCGATGGCATAACTTAGATAACAGATCATACGAAGGAAGTTGTACGATGATCAAAGTGTATGACTTTTGGGTGT